>NC_057812.1:136634423-136868640 GCF_018294505.1 Triticum aestivum
CTTACCACTCGGTAGGATTTTGATAACTTAGGCGAGCACGAGGCTGCAGCTAAGCCTCCGAGTGGAAGGCTGGCTTACCACTCGGTAGGATTTTTATAACTCAGGCGAGCACGAGGCTGCAGCTAAGCCTCCGAGTAGAAGGCTGGCTTACCACTCGGTAGGATTTTGATAAACTTAGGCGAGCACGAAGCTGCAGCTAAGCCCCCGAGTGAGAGGATTGCTCTTCACTCGGTAGGATTTTTATAACTTAGGCGAGCACGAGGTCGCAGCTAAGCCTCCGAGTGGAAGGCTGGCTTACCACTCGGTAGGATTTTGATAAACTTAGGCGAAACGGATTCGCAGCTAAGCCTCCGAGTGAGAGTCTGGCTCACCACTCGGTAGGATTTTTACAAACTTAGGCGAAACGGATTCGCGGCTAAGTCACCCACTGAGGGGGAGTTTTTATGTGGACAAAAATAAAAAGTGATGACACAATTATTTCTAAACCCATGAACTACAGAAGTACTTTATTGCAACTCATCCGAGTGATAAAACTTAAGTGTAAAATGGGCGGAGTAGCTCCGCGTTCCAAGCTCGGGGCTCGTCGATATTATGCTCGACGTTGTAAAGACGGTATGCCCCGTTGTGGAGAACCTTGGTGACGATGAAGGGGCCTTCCCAAGAAGGAGCAAGCTTGTGTGGTTTGTGCTGATCCACTCGGAGAACCAAATCCCCTTCCTGGAAGGCTCGACCTCTCACATTTCGGGCGTGGAAACGGCGCAGATCTTGTTGGTAGATGGTCGACCGGATCAGAGCCATCTCCCTTTCTTCCTCTAAAAGGTCGACTGCGTCCTGCCGCGCTTGTTCAGCTTCTGCTTCGTTGTAGATTTCAACTCGAGGAGCATTGTGGAGAAGATCACTCGGCAAGACTGCTTCAGCTCCATAGACCAAGAAGAATGGAGTTCTTCCGGTCGACCGATTGGGCGTGGTCCGCAGTCCCCAGAGTACAGATGGAAGTTCGTCGACCCAAGCTCCAGCCGCGTGTTTGAGATCACGCATCAGTCGCGGCTTCAGTCCCTTGAGAATCAGTCCATTAGCTCGCTCTGCTTGTCCATTCGACTGCGGATGGGCGACTGATGCGTAGTCGACCCGTGTGCCCTGGGAGTTGCAGAAGGTTCTGAATTCCTCTGAGTCAAAGTTCGACCCATTATCCGTAATGATGCTGTGCGGGACTCCATATCTGAATATTAGTTCCCTGATGAAGCTAACAGCAGTACCGGTGTCGAGGCTCTTGATTGGTTTAGCCTCGATCCACTTGGTGAACTTGTCGACTGCCACCAGTACATGCGTGAAGCCACTTCGTCCTGTTCTCAAAGGGCCGACCATGTCCAGCCCCCAGACTGCAAAAGGCCAGACGAGTGGGATGGTCTTCAAAGCTGACGCAGGTTTGTGCGACATATTCGAGTAGAACTGACATCCCTCGCACTTATCCACTATCTCCTTTGCCATCTCATTCGCCTTGGGCCAGTAAAATCCGGCTCGGTATGCTTTGGCCACGATGGTCCGGGAGGACGCATGATGACCACAGGTCCCCGAGTGAATATCATTGAGGATGAGTCGACCTTCTTCTGGTGTTATGCACTTCTGACCGACTCCAGTCGTGCTCTCTCTGTATAATTGTCCTTTGATGACGGTAAAGGCCTTAGATCGACGGACGATCTGTCGAGCCTCTTCCTCATCCTCCGGAAGCTCTTTCCTCAAGATATATGCGACATACGGAATCGTCCAGTCGGGAATGACTACCAAAACCTCCATGATCAAGTCGACCACCGCTGGGACTTCAACTTCAGTCGGATCTGTGGCACTCTTGGGCTGCGGAGTTTCTTCGGTGAAAGGATCTTCTTTGACTGACGGAGTATGTATATGCTCCAAGAACACACCACTCGGAATGGCTTCTCTCTTGGAACCTATCTTTGCTAGATCATCAGCTGCTTGATTTTTCAGTCGGGGTATATGATGGAGCTCCAACCCCTCGAACTTTTTCTCCAGCTTCCTCACTGCACTGCAGTATCCAGTCATGGCTGGGCTTCTCACGTCCCACTCTTTCATCACCTGATTGACCACTAAATCCGAGTCGCCATAGACCATTAGGCGACGGACGCCGAGTGAAATGGCCATGCGCAACCCATATAGGAGGGCCTCATATTCTGCCTCATTGTTGGAGGAATCAAAGTGAATCTGGAGCACATATCTGAGCTTATCTCCTCTGGGGGAAACCAGGACAACCCCAGCACCGGAACCATTCAACATCTTAGAACCATCGAAAAACATGGTCCAATGCTCCGAGTGAACTTCAGTCGGCTGCTGCTGTTCGATCCACTCGGCGAGGAAATCTGCTATTGCCTGGGACTTAATGGCTTTCTTTGCCTCAAACTTGATATCAAGGGGAAGAAGTTCAATCGCCCATTTGGCCACTCGACCAGTTGCATCTCTGTTGTGCAAAATCTCTGATAGTGGAGCGTCGCTGACGACTGTGATTGAATGGTCAGAGAAATAATGAGCAACCTTCTTTGTGGTCATGTATATTCCATACACAAGCTTCTGATAATGAGGATATCTCTGCTTGGATGGAGTCAAGACTTCAGACAAATAATACACTGGGCGCTGAACTTTGAGAGCTTTTCCTTCTTCTTCCCGCTCGACCGTTAGCACAGTACTGACGACTTGTCCTGTGGCTGCGATGTAGAGCAACAGAGGCTCTTTGCTGATTGGAGCAGCAAGCACCGGCTGGGTGGAGAGCAGAGCTTTTAGCTCGGCAAACGCTGCATCAGCTTCTGGAGTCCACTCGAACTTGTCAGCCTTCTTCATCAGTCGGTAAAGAGGCAATGCCTTTTCACCGAGTCGTGAGATGAATCGACTTAATGCGGCCAAGCATCCAGTAAGCTTCTGGACATCGTGCACTCGCACAGGGCGTTTCATTCGGAGAATAGTGCCAATCTTTTCTGGGTTGGCGTCGATTCCCCGTTCGGAAACGAGAAAACCGAGTAACTTGCCACCAGGAACTCCAAATGTGCACTTTGATGGATTGAGCTTGATATCATACCTTCTGAGGTTGGCAAATGTTTCGGCGAGGTCAGCGAGCAGGTCGGAACCCTTTCGTGACTTGACAACAATATCATCCATATAAGCTTCCACATTCCGACTGATTTGAGTGAGTAGACACTTCTGGATCATTCGCATAAATGTGGCTCCGGCATTCTTGAGGCCGAATGGCATGGTGATATAGCAGAAGCACCCGAATGGAGTGATGAAAGCTGTTTTTACTTCATCGGGCCCATACAGACGGATCTGGTGGTACCCGGAGTAAGCATCTAAAAAAGACAACCTCTCGCATCCCGCGGTCGAGTCAACAATTTGATCTATGCGAGGGAGAGGAAAGTGATCTTTCGGGCAGGCCCGGTTGATGTGCTTGAAATCAATGCACATTCGGAGCGACTTGTCCTTCTTAGGAACCATGACGACATTAGCGAGCCACTCGGAGTGGAATATCTCTCGGATAAATCCTGCCGCCAACAGTCGAGCCACTTCTTCACCGATGGCCTTTCTCTTCTGGACGGCGGACCGCCGAAGATGTTCTTTGACTGGCTTTGCAGACTTGTCGACTCTTAGGCGATGCTCAGCCAGTCCCCTGGGAACACCTGGCATGTCAGCGGGCTTCCATGCAAAAATGTCCCAGTTCTCACGGAGGAACTGGATGAGCGCTTCTTCCTATTTTGGGTCGAGTGTTGTGGAGATGCGGGTCGGAGCTGCTTCGGGGTCGGTCGGGTGAATGTGAACAGGCTTCGTCTCACCGGACGACTGGAATGCAGATTCTGTGGCGGGCTTCTTGGATCGCAGCAAGTCACTCGGATCTGCGTTTTGCTTGTATTCTTCGAACTCGACCGCTGTCACTTGGGAATCGGCAATTTTGGAGCCCTTCTGAAAGCACTCCTCTGCCTTTTTCCTATCACCGGTGACAGTGATCACACCTTTGGGACCGGGCATCTTCAATTTGAGGTACACGTAACATGGTCGAGCCATGAACCGTGCATAGGCTGGTCTCCCCAAAATGGCATGATATGCACTTTGAAAATCCACGACCTCAAACGTCAACTTTTCTTTGCGAAAATGCTTTGAATCGCCAAACACTACGTCCAAAGCTATCTGGCCGAGTGACTCGGCCTTCTTCCCTGGTATAACTCCATGGAAGCTCATGTTACTAGTGCTCAGTCGGGACATCGGAATGCCCATACCTTTCAACGTGTCTGCATACAGTAAGTTCAGCCCACTTCCACCATCCATCAGCACCTTTGTCAGTCGAGTGCCTTCGACAACTGGATCGACCACCAAAGCTTGCCTCCCAGGGGTGGCAATATGAGTCGGGTGATCAGATTGGTCGAATGTGATGGGTGTTTGAGACCACTTCAGATAATTTGCCTTTGCTGGGGCAACCATGTTCACCTCTCGGTTAATCACTTTCAGTCGACTTCTGCTTTCCACATCTGCGAAGATCATCAGAGTGGAGTTGATATGCGGATATCCTCCCTCACTGTCCTCTTTGTCTTCGGCCTTGTCCGGCTCCTTCTCCTTGTCCTTAGACTGTTTTCCCTGAAACTGCTGGATCAGGAGTCGACATTGGCGAGTGGTGTGCTTTGGGTAAATGATATTCCCCTCTTCATCTTTCTTCGTGTGAATATGACACGGCATATCCATCACGTCGTTCCCTTCTTTATCCTTTACCTTCTTGGGGTTCCAGGATCCTTTTGGTTTCCCCTTAAACTTTCCTTGAGTCACGGCCAGAGCCTCTCCAGGAGCTGCCGGTTCAGCCTTCCGCTTCTGTTTCCGACTGGTGTTTCCTTTTTCCGACTGACTCGGCTTGTGCTTGCCGCTTCGGAGTCGGTCTTCTTCTTCGCCGTTGGCGTACTTGGTAGCAATCTCCATCATCCGACTCAAGGTCATGTCACCGGTTCGACCAAATTTCAAACTCAGTTCTCTGTTCTTGACGCCATCTTTGAAGGCGCATACTGCCTGATGGTCAGAGACATTTTCCACAGTGTGGTGCAAAGTGATCCACCTCTGAATATACTCTCTGAGAGTCTCATTGGTTTTCTGCACGCAGACTTGCAACTCTGTCAATCCCGCTGGTCGCTTGCAAGTCCCTTCGAACGTTCTGACGAACACTCGGGACAGATCTTCCCAAGTGTAAATGCTGCTAGGAGGCAATTGAGTCAACCATGCCCTGGCAGAACCTTCCAACATGAGGGGCAAATGCTTCATGGCCACCTCGTCGTTCCCACCACCGATCTGAACTGCCACTCGGTAGTCTTCAAGCCAAGTTTCAGGCTTAGACTCACCAGTGAACTTGCTGACTCCTGTTGCCAACCTGAAATTGGGGGGAATAACTGCGGCTCTGATAGCTCTGCTGAAACATTCAGGACCAGAAACATGTACTCGACTGCTCGTGGGCACATCTCTGTCGAGTGCGCCTCGATGGGCTCTGTTCCGGTCGACCAACCCTTGCACGATAATGGATCGCGCGTCGAAGCCTGGCTCTCTGGGGTCAACTGGAACCCTACGCCCTGTACTGTACTGACGCCTATCATCTGGCTGCCGAGGAGCGTAAGACCCACCCCTCGGAGGGGAATAGGGCACTCGACGCCTATCATCTCGGTCGAGTCTGTCGCCATATTGATCTCGCCGATTCTCACGCCCTTCGCGCCGCGGAGGCGATCTGGGGCTGTGAGCCGACTGAACCGTATTCACAGTGACAGATCGACTGTGAATTCTGTTGCGCGACTGAGACACGGCTGAATTCTGATCTCCTGCTGCCCGGAGCAGATCCCTGATCTGCAGCAAACCTCTGCCAGCCTCTGACTGCGAAGGCTGAATGGACTCTGCTATACGGGTCGCAGCTGCTAAATTCTGAATTGGGGTTCGATATACCTGAGTCGGCGGGAAGAGTTGACGTCGACTGGTGTCGGGAACTCGTTGCCGCGCGCGCTCGTCGAGTGCTCGCTGAAGGTTCTCCAGTCGAGTGCGCTCGGCCAAATTGGCCAGACGCGCCTCCTCCAAGGCACGAGCCTCGGGGGTTTCTCCTGCGATGGGAATACGCAGGGGATCCTCGTTCCTGCGGCGAAGCTCTTCTCTTTGCAGAGAGTCGAGTGGCTCGGGCTGGTACTCTTCGTAGCCTCGAGCAGGGTCGCCGCCGTCGCCTGCTCCACCACCGCGGGCGAAGCCAGGAGGGCTGTGGGGCCCGTCGACCATCAAGATTTCCGCCGCTGGATCACTGCTTCCGCACTCGGATGCAGTCTCTCCGGAGCCAGTCGACTGATCGAACAAGCCGTAGAGAGATTCGTTGGGCTCGATTGCCGCAACTTGTGTAGTGGCCGACTGGCGAGCCACCGCGTGACTCACCCATCGCTGAAGCCTCGACCGGCCTGAGCGCTTGCGCTGGCGGGAGACCGGGAGGGTGGAAGATGGAGGAGCCGACCGATACTGGGTCGATGGTTGCCGCAGCAGAACGCCGCGGACACATGCGCGAAAATGCGTCGCACCGCGGACGGGGAGCGCATCTACGTCGAGTGGAGCCTCCTGGAGCCATGCGGAGTCGTCGGCGATGAAGGTGAGAGT
Source organism: Triticum aestivum (assembly GCF_018294505.1). Lineage (NCBI taxonomy): Eukaryota > Viridiplantae > Streptophyta > Magnoliopsida > Poales > Poaceae > Triticum > Triticum aestivum. The sequence continues at coordinate 136,641,072 of NC_057812.1, forward strand.
GCCGAGACGGATCTCTTGACCCTCGATCAAAACTCCAGCAGACACCATGATGAAAATACTCGGAAGAATCGCAACTTCTCCACAAAATCGCTAAAACACCTGCCCCACGGTGGGCGCCAACTGTCGTGGTTCTAAGCCTGACAGTAGAGTGGGGGGTAGGTATGGAGAGGCAAGGTCCTAGCTATGGAGAGGTTGTAAGCACAAAGGATGTACGAGTTCAGGCCCTTCTCGGAAGAAGTAACAGCCCTACGTCTCGGAGCCCGGAGGCGGTCGAGTGGATTATGAATGTATGGATTACAAGGTGCCGAACCCTTCTGCCTGTGGAGGGGGGTGGCTTATATAGAGTGCGCCAGGACCCCAGCCAGCCCACGTAGGAGAGGGTTTAAGGTGAGTTAAGTCTGGGGCGTTACTGGTAACGCCCCACATAAAGTGCCTTTACTATCATAAAGTCTACTTAATTACAGGCCGTTGCGGTGCAGAGTGCCTCTTGACCTCCTGGTGGTCGAGTGAGTCTTCGTGGTCGAGTCCTTCAGGCCAGTCGAGTGAATCCTCGTTGGTCGACTGGAAGGCGACCTCTTCTAGGGATGTCCTAGGGTAAGTTACTTGGAACAGGTCCATGACCCTACCCTAGGTACATAACCCCATCAGCTGCATTTCAGCTGTGTGTAGACTAAGATGCAAAGTGCTAAGGAGAGCGGAGCTGAGGTTACCAGTGCAGCTGTGGCTGGCATGAAGACTGAGATGGAGAAGAAAGAGGCAGAGAACTTGAAGGTGCAAGAGAAGTACGTAGTGCTTACGAACCTAGTAGAAGCTCAAGGCAGTGTCATTAGGAACCTGAAGATGAATCATTTGAAAGAGAAGGAAAAGCTAAGTGAAGACAATAGGAATTTGAAGGTTTAGGTTAATGAATTCATCAATTCTAAGAAAAACTCACTTAAGAGATCTGCAGCTGAACCTTCACATGGGTGATCTCAAGAAGGGACGTGAGAATCTCATTAAACGCAGTGATGAGCTCAAGCTCCAGATTGCTGATCAGTTGAAGGCAGCGAAGAAGGACAAATATAAGTTGAAGGTGATCCAGGACATTTTGGAGGAATGAGCTAGATGAAGATGAAGATGAACTGAGTAGATGAAGAAGAGTATGCTTTGCTAACCTTTTGTGAAGAATGATGGTGTAATGAAGTGTAATGTATGGACCTATTAGTTGTGAACTATGTTGAACTCCAGTATGCTATGATCAGTAGCTATGTTGTAATGTAAGAATCTATTAATTATGCAACTATAAGAATCTGTGGTTTGTAAGAATCTATTAATTATGCTCAAGTATGCTATGTTAGATGGTTCAAGTTATATATCTTGATCTATGTTGCTTTGATAGATGGCTGATAGATGTGCTTGAAGTTATATATATCTTGATATATGTTGCTTTGTAAGATGGATGATAGATGGTGGTTGAATTTATATATATATATATATATATATATATATATATATATATATATCTTGATAGATGGTGGTAATTAGGGTACCCTCGACGTCGAGCCCCCTAGACCCAAGTAGTTTGGTGATTAGGGTTCCCTCAATGCCGAGACCCCCCAAACCCAAGTACTTTGGTGATTAGGGTTCCCTCGACGCCAACACCCCCTAAACCCAAGTATTTTGGTAATTAGGGTTCCCTCGATGTCGAGACCCCCTAAACCCAAGTAGTTTGGTGATTACGGTTCCCTCGACACCGAGCCCCCCCTCCCCCCCCCCGCCCAAGTACTTTGGTGAATACGGTTGCCTCGATGCCAAGACCCCCCAAACCCAAGTACTTTGGTGATTAGGATTCCCTCGACGCCGAGACCCCCCAAACCCAAGTACTTTGGTTATTAGGGTTCCCTGGACGCCGAGACCCCCTAAACTCAAGTACTTTGGTGATTGGGGTTCCCTCGACACCGAGACCCCCTAAACCCAAGTACTTTGGTAATTAGGGTTCCCTCAACGCCGAGACCCCCTAAACTATAAGCAAATATCAAACTTACTACAAACAAATATCATATGAAACTAAAAGCAAATATCAAACATACTACAAACAAATATCATGCAAATATCAAAATTAGTACACGTTAAACATTGCTCATATGCGACTTTGTACACATCATAGCAAACTTAGTACTCTTCACAACATACATTGTTCATAGGTAACATTGGTCATAGCTAACATTGTTCATAGCAAACCATACTAGTTCAGAAGCATAACCCAGAAGCACAAATAACTTGCACCATCATGTCACTAAAGTGTTAATATTGGTAGTAAAAAGTGCCATATCCAGAATGATTTCTTGGGCCACCAGAAGTAGGAGGGGCACCAGAAGTGGAAGGACTAGAAGATGAAGCTCCATCAGCAAATCTTGGGGCAGTGAAAGGCATTGGAACCCTTGGAGTTGCAGATCTTACACCCCTAGTTGACCTTGCAGCACCAGATCTGGCAGGTGGAGGCTGTGAACTTGCATGTGGCTGCTATGATCTTCTTGTTTGCCGTTGTGATCTTGCAGGTGGCTGCTGTGATCTTCTTGTTTGCTGTTGTAATCTTGCAGGTGGCTGTTGTGATCTTGCAGGTGGAGTAACTTCAGCTTCATTCCTTGATCTTGCAGGTGCCTTGCAAAAAAGGAAACATGGCAGTTAGTCAAGATTTAAAAAATGCAAACCATTTTACAAGGAGTATTAACAAGGGTTTATCACATGCTTGTTTTTCCTCATAACCAACTCTGGTCTCAACTCTTGCTTGCAGTTGGTGTACCTATGGCCTTGGAGCACACAATTACTACATGTTATAGTGGCCATTCTAGAACTATCCTTTGGCTTTGGAACTTCAAACCTACCCTTTATCCTCTTCTCTTTCTTCCTCTTTTCACATGAATTCAGGTGGCTATATGTCTAGTCCAGTTGTCTTTGTCCAATCATGTTCGCCAGGAACATGAAATATCATAGGTTCATCTGCTGCCAGGTAAAAAAGGTTTTTTTGAAGAATTTACACATGTAGTCCTTCGGAAATCTTTTTGCCTTGTTAATTGCTGATATTGCATGGTTGCATGGTTGCATGGTATGCCATACAGGTCCCATTTTCTACAACCACATGTATGAAGTTCCAAGTTTACAACATGTGTTTGCTGCCCACATGTCACTTCCCAATGATTTACGCCAGCTTGAATGGGTTTGCATAATCTGGCCCTTTCATTTTCCACCTCTAGCTTAATTCTCAGCATAATGTGGTGTGATCTCCCACAGAGCTGGCTTTCCTCTCTCTCTCTCTCTCTCTCTATTCCTATGCCACCTCACCATCTGCTTGTCCTTAATACCATCAATCATAGCCCTAATAGGTTGTTTTCCTAAAATCTACGATGTACTTGTTGAACACCTCAAAAACAGGTTGTTAACAACAAAGTCTATTTTGCAGTTAGTGTCAAAAGCATGCCTAGCCCATGTGTGCTTAGGTATTCCACTCAACCACTACCAAGCTTCCTCACTCTCATTTTTTAGATCATTCATTTCAATGTTAACTTGTGTTGGTTATAAGCATAACTGGCATTATCCATGCATTTCTTAAGATCTTTCCCCCTAAACGCAGCATTCTAGGAATTTGCATACAGGTGTCTAAGGAAAAATCTTTGATGACAGCTTGGAAATACTTGATATGTATAAACATGCTATACTTAGCTACTGTAGTACTGAAGCTACTATCTACAACATAACTGATATGTATAAACAGGAAGATGCATGCATACCTTCTGTCTATCAGACATGATAACATAAGGGTCAAAATTTCCAACTTCTCCTCATAGACATATCTCTAGCTGGTGCAAAAACCAACACCAGTTTGTTGTGTCCTCTTGTCCAACAATAGCAAATGCAAGTGGGAAAATATTGTTATTGCCATCTCTGCTAGTGGCAGCAGGGATTTGAGCACCAGTGGTCGACTTAATAAAGAATCCATCAACACCTGTTTTTGCAAGCAAAGAAAAATTTAAGTCACTATATATTACTACTGAACTAACAATGCTATATATGATCCATAAGCACTAGTAAACATTGAAAATGTGTGATGTACACTAACAAAGATTTATAAAGTTGTCATATACAAGGAAATGTGACATGTTCATTGAGAAAACCGACTAAATAAGGCAAAGAAACACATAACTAACCAATGAATGGTTTGCATGCATTGAGAAAGCCCTCCCTTGATCCATTTATGCAGAAGAACATAGCATGAAACCTTGGTCTTGGATGTGGTATTTTGTAGTAGGTTTTGGAGTTACTATTGTAACTACAACTCTACTGCCAGTGTGTGTATCCATGATGGTCTGAGCATAATCCCTTAGCCTGGGATATTGCTTCTTGTGCTCTCCTAAAATAGCTTCTATAGCAAGGTTTTTGGCCCTATAGGCCATGTGCCTTGGCACATCAACACCATACTTCTCCTGGCAGTTGTCAATCAAAGTGTGTATGCTAGTGGTTGGATCAGACCTGAACAATGACTCATAGGTCTTTGCAAGCCACTTTGCACTAATCCTTGATGTCTCTGTACTGTGTGACGCCCCCGACTTAATCGTGCACTAATCATACACACAAATGTGCACGATCAAGATCAGAGACTCACGGGAAGATACCACAACACAACTCTAGACACAAATTCAAACATAAAGTATGTTCGAATTTGTGTCTAGAGTTGTGTTGTGGTATCTTCCCGCGAGTCTCTGATCTTGATCGTGCGCATTTTCATGTATGATTAGTGCACGATTAAGTCGGGGGCGTCACATACTGCTAGGGAAAGTGTGTTGCAGCCTCAATTTCTTAATAGAAAATATCTTTTCCCCTTTGATAACTGCAGCAACTATGCAGAACTGGTAGTGCTCTTGTTTACAACAAGCAATGATCCTTTGGTCTGAGTTTTTGTGATACTTGAAATCTTTGGCCTGTATAATGTGCAAGATGGTCCAGTTGAGATCACTTATGCAAAAAGAAGGTGAACGTTTGGATCCTCTCCCTCCCACTAGCCGCCTAGTGTGTGCTTCCCGCCGGCCGCCACTCCAGCACCGGTGCCCAACCTCCCCGCCACCGAGTGCCACTCCGGGCCCGGCTTCCACCTCCCCTCTCACTCCCCATGGCGTCGGGATCTCACAGCCCGCCCTCCGTCGTCTCCTCTTTTCATCGCGAAAGGCCGGTGGCGTCCGGGCTTGGCCTCTTGGGCTCGCCGGGATCGGCGCACTCCTCATCCTCCGGTGTAGCCCAGACTGGGGCTGCGGTGCCGGTGCCGGAGGCATGGCACAGACTGGGCCCTACCCGCAAGGCACTCTAGAGGCTGGCCGACTCAAGAGCAGGGCGTCCTCTTCTTCCTCCGAAAGGCGACTGATTCCACCAGATCTGTATGGGCTCTGCTTCCGGTGTTTTCAGGAGGGTCACCGGCGGCAGGACTGCACCAACGAGCCGCTCTGCATCCGATGTGGTTTCTCTGGGCATGTGTCTTCCCAGTGCATGGTGTCACGCAGTCCAATCTCGGCAGAGGAACTGTGTAGGGCGGTCATCGCCAGGGTCTCGAAGGCGCGTCCGACAGATCCGGCGCCGGTGCTTACACCAGAGGTGGGGAGGAGATTGATGGAGCCTAGGCAGGACGCGCCTTGGGCGTCACCCTCGCCAGTTGCACCTAGTCTCCCTCCCACCATGCCTGTCGGCCTGCCCCAGCAAGCGCGTGCAGAGGTCTGCATTCTGCCGCGCTCAGCAGGGATGGAGGATTTGGAGCGACGCCTACAGCTCACAATGGAGATGTATGTGGGCGGTGCCAGGCCACAGGTCTCATGTGTGGATGCGGCGATCGCCATCTCTGAGCAGCTCGACATCCCAAGGCATCATTTTTCGGTGCACAAATTTCACCCGGAAGACTTTCTGGTAGTCTTTGCGTCCCATGAGGTCCATAACAGAGCGCTGGGGGTGCCGTTCATAGAGCACCAGGCTTTCAAGCTGTTCATCAAGCCATGGTTGCGGCAGGCGCAAGCCAAATCAAAGCTCATGCGAGTTCAGGTAGATCTGATGATTGAAGGAGTGCCTCCGCATGCTTGGTCGAGGGAGACGGCGACGGAGTTATTGGGAAGTTCATGTCTGATTGAAAGCTTGGAGCTGGAGACTGCCAACAGAGAGGATCTCTCCCTCTGCAAGCTGCGTGCTTGGTGTGTTGACCCGGACGAGGTTCCTGCCTGCCGTTTGCTGTGGGTGCCTGAACCGCCGGAGATTGTGGTGAAACCGGGGGCTCGTCGCCCCTCCTTTCGCCAGTTGCTGGAGTATCCTATGCTTATTCACATCAGGCGGATATGTGACCATACGCCACCGGAGCTCTAGCAGTGTTCGCCTAGCTCAGATGGTGGGAGCGGATAGAGTGGACTGCTAGACAGCTCTAATGGCAGCATCCAGGGGGAGTGGACCATGCTCCCCTGGACTCGTGGTGTTTGCGATGCCCGTGGGGCTAGACGGGGTACGTCGGACTTCGCCGGTAGCGGTGGACATGGTCGCTTGTACCAGCAGGTGCTAGAAGGCCTGGTGGGCCCTTCAGACTGGCGGATTCCGCCCATGGTGCCAGGCATGACGACGACTACTACTTTGGGGGCCACGGGGTTGGCCCACGGATTGTCGAGACTGACCGGTACGGGTTCAAACCAATGACTGGTGGGGAGACCACGGGAGACTAGGGTGGTGACAGCTGGCGAGCTGGTCACATCGACGCAGAGAGACAGGGGCACAAAGGATATGGAGATTCGCGATAAACTGGCGAATGAGAGCAGACAGTCCGCCTTCCCTCCGATGATGGAACTGATTCAGCCAATCGAGAGCAGGCGGGCCGCCCTCCCTCCTATATTGGAGCATTCCCAGCCAATGGAGAAGTTGGGGACTGATGAGATCATGGCCAATGAGGATGGACTAGCGCGGTCTCCTCCTGTCATGGAGCGGGTCCAGCAAATTGGGATGCAGAGGACAGCTGCTACACAGACAGGATGGGATAGAGATCAGGTTGCCCCGGTGGTGGCGGACCCCGCGCGATCTGGCGCATGTGAGCAGGCGCTAGGGGGAGAGCGTGTGGTGCCGGCCTCCCTGCCGCTCATCCCGAGGGAAGTGGAGCCAGACCAGGACAGATGCCTCTCTGCAGGATGGGCCCCAGTAGAGGAACTGCTGGCGCCCAATGATTGCAAGCGGCATGTTGCGCCATCGGCCTTGGATGCTACCATGGTGGGGCCTGTAGTGGGACCGATGGGTGAAAAGACTATGTTGCATGAGATCGACACACCTAGGCTACATGTAGTGGAAGTGCAAGCTACCCTGCCCGATCAAAGCTAGGTGGAGACGCGCATGTCATCCAAGGAGAAAGTGGCATTGGGCAATATTAAAACTTTTTGTGCCGGTGTGCTGAAGAAATTAGCGCCCCCCTGCTAAAATAAATTGAAGTGATCAATGGTGTTCGTCCGGGTCACCACCCATTCACGTCGCGCCGTAATACAAGATCAATCAGCTCCAACTCAAGAAACTCCAAGGCGTCGACGGCTGAGATAGTTCTACTCAAAGCCTTGGCATCGTATCGGATGAGCTTGCGATCACGGAGGGAGTGTTGGTATAGCTGCGGGAGATGCTTGACTCACCCCTACAAGATAGACACTTGCGTACCATTGCAGCGATCTTCGGCAAATCGTTACCTATGGAGCTGGGCATGGAGACTCAGGTGGCAGTAGCACACTAGATACTGCTGGCAAGTGTGGAGTTCGTGAGATTCCCCAATGTCGCGCGTCAACATGGAGTTGGTGAGCTGGAATGTTCGTGGTCTGAACAATCTAGCTAGGAGGAAGGCGTTGAGAGAGATAGTTGATTCCACTAGGGCTAGTATATGGTGTATCCAAGAATCGAAGATGGATGTAGTTGACCAATTTACCATAATGCAATGCTTCGGTCCGGTGTATGATGGCTTCTTTTACTTAGCGTCCTCGGGTATGAGGGGAGGTATCATATTAGTGTGGGACTCGTCGGTGGCTGGTATATCTAACTGTGTTCGAGACACTAACTTTATATCGGCCTATGTGGTGCCGTGTGAAGGTGCCCCATGGTGGCTGTCGATGGTTTACGAGCCACAGGAGGACCATGAAAAAAAATCAACTTCATGGAGGAGTTGGCTGCGCGGTGCCTTCTTTGTCCTGGCCCGTGGCTTGTCATTGGAGACTTTAACCTCATTCTACAGGCTTTCGACAAAAGTAACACAATTCTTGACAAGAGAATGATGAGTAAATTTATACGGTTTATAGATTCTAACAGCCTCAAAGAGCTCTTTCTGCATGGTCAAGCTTTCACTTGGAGTAATGAGAGAGAGAACCCCACGCTTACCAAAATAGATCGGGCTTTTCTTTCAGTAGACTGGGAGCTAAACCACCCGAATGCCATTCTTCAAGCTCACTCCACTAGCATATTTGACCACTGCCCTCTACACCTGGCTCTGGATGAGCACTTATAGCCGCACAGACGTTTCCGCTTCGAGGTGTTCTGGACCAAGCTTGATGGTTTCGAGGAGGCTGTGCGGGAGGCCTGGACTTGTGATCTGAGCATTACGGATCCCTTTCTCCGACTGGATTTTCTTGCTGCGCAAAACGACACATGACCTCAAGGCTTGGGGCCAGCGCAAGGTGGGGAACGTGAGCTGCAAATTGCTATGGCTAATTGGATCATCTTGCAGTCGGATCGAGCTATGGATCACCGTGTGCTCTCGGCTGAAGAACGTTGGATGTGTAACACTCTGAAGCTAACTTCTCTGGGTCTGGCTTCACTTGAGCGCACGATTGCACGACAAAGATCTCGCCTTAGATGGCTGTCGGAGGGAGATGCCAACACTAAGCTATTCCATCTGGTGGCCAATGGAAGGAAGCTGAGAAATTTTATCCTAGCACTGACCCAGGATGATATGGTGATCACCGAACAAGAAGGCAAAGAGGAGGCATTATATAATGCTTATAAGGACCTGATGGGCACTTGTCAGGCCAGAGAGCACTCTATTGACCTAGATTTTCTGGGTATAACTCAGCTGGATCTTCATGAGCTGGATGACATATATACGAAAGAGGAGGTGTTCTCGGTCATCAAGAGCATGCCGGCTGAACGGGCGCCGGGACCGGACTGTTTCATTGGTCTGTTCTTTCACAAAGCTTGGAACATAATCAAGGGAGACATTATGGCAGCGATTCATAAATTCCAACTTGGCAACGGAAGAGGATTTGGGATACTTAACCAAGCCATCATCACCCTCATACCTAAAAGTCGGATGCTTGCCGAATTGGAGACTTTAGGCCGATCAGCCTGCTTCATAGCATCCCCAAGATCAATGCTAAATTGATGGCCTCGAGACTTTGTCTGCGGATGGGAGAGCTAGTCAGTATCAATCAATCTGCATACATAGTAGGCGGAATATACATGACAATTTCATGTTGGTCCGGCAGGTGGCCAGGAATCTGCATAGAAAGAAAGCAAAAGGGTCATGATCAAACTTGACATCTCCCGCATCTTTGACTCGCTTTCTTGGTCTTTCTGCTGGAGGTTCTTCGGGCGAAAGGGTTCTCAGAGCATTGGTGCTCTAGATTGGCGATTCTTCTATCCACTGCCAGCTCCTGGGTGTTGGTTAATGGTTGTCCCGGGAAGAAGTTCAAGCACGCCAAAGGCCTACGACAAGGGGATCCGGTGTCCCCTCTACTATTTGTCATTGCGATGGATGCTCTCACAACTTTGATGGTTAAGGCACAAGAATGGGGCGCAATCAGTGTGATGCAAGGCTGTTCACGCTTCCAACGACTGTCGATTTACGCGGACGACGTCATTCTGTTTATCAGGCCTACAGTCGTGGATTTGAGCTTCACTACAGTGGCATTGCAAATGTTTGGTGCGGCTTCTGGATTACATGTCAACTTTGCCAAGTCCTCTGCGATTATGATTCGAGCTGACGAGACAGATACGGAGAGGGTCTCCCGTGCTCTGCCGTGGCGCATGGAATCTTTCCCGTGTAAGTACATTGGCTTGCAGCTCTCCATCAAGCAACTCACCCGCTTGGAATGGCAGCCAGTGGTGGACGACGTGCTCAACTTCTTGCCAAGATGGCAGCGGGGCATGGTGAAGAGGCCGGGCAGGCTGATTCTAGTTAACACGGTGATCCGCGCCTGACCCACTCACCACCTGCTTGTCGCCAATGCACCAAAGTGGGCGCTGGAGCGTGTGGACAAGAGCTACCGTGCTTTCTTTTGGGCTGGAACTGATCACATTTATGACGGCAAATGCCTTGTCTCCTGGCAAAGGGTGTGCCATCCTAAGAAGCTTGGTGGACTGGGAGTGCTGGATCTCCAGAAGCAGGGACTTGCTTTAAGGCTCAGATAGGAATGGCTGAGGCGTACGGATGAGGCTAGACCATGGCAGGGTTTACCTCTATCTATGGATGCTCAGGTGCAGTCAGCTTTCAATAGCTTGGTCCACTGGAAAGTAGGAAACAGAGAGCGAATTCTATTCTGGAAGGATTGATGGATTGATGGATCATCCATAGCTGAGTTTGCGCCATTGGTTCTGGCTCGGGTCCGCACGCAAGTGGTGAACAAGCGAACCTTGAGCGAGGCGATGCACCTCCATCGTTGGGCGAATGATGTCTTGGGAGAGCTCTGTTCGGATGGGTTGTTGCAGATCATCAATCTCTGGGACATAATGATCAACCTAGTGCTGGATCCGGTGGAAAATGACACCCCCATATGGAGATGAAACAATGCAGGCACCTATACCTCGTAGTCGACTTATGACATGCTATGGCACGGCAGCATTCGTTGTGCTTCGGCTACAGCAATCTGGAAATGCTGGGCGCCACTGTCCTGCAAGATCTTCATGTGGCTTGCGACGCAATATCGGCTCTAGACGGTGGATCGACGACTACGACATGGGCTGAAGACCACACCTCTGCTTGTTATATCTGCGCCCAAGAGGAAGACTCGGTGGATCACATACTCCAACATTGTGTCTTCGTGAGACAGGTCTGGCACGGCTGCTTCCTGAAAGCTAGAATCCGTGACACACCGGTTCCAACGATGAATGACAAGATTGAAGATTGGTGGCTAGAGGCTCGCGCGCGCATACCGAAGGAAAACAAGAAGGGCTTCGACTCGGTGGCAATGCTCATTTGCTGGCACCTTTGGAAGCATCACAACGGATTGGTGTTTGGACCGTCGAGAGCCAGCTTGACTGTTGCATTTTTCACAAGCCAAGTCTTCGACGAACTTAGGTCTTGGGTGAGAGCGGGAGCACATGGAGTTAGCATATTTTGTGAGTAGTAGTGTACGGTATTAGGAGTGGAGCGTGTTAGGCTGGCTAGCTCTTTGATGTGCAGCTTAGGCCTTGCTGTAGTCTCTCTCTTGTACATATTTTTTTGCCTTCTATAAAGCTAAGGTACGCGATTGCCTACTCTAAAAAAAGTAATGTGCAAGCTCAACAAAGCATCTCTGAATTACTGTTGATCCTTAAAGCACATGTACAGACATAATTGCTAATGTGGTTGCTAAAGTTTGTCATTCTACCATATCCTAGGTTTGTTTTTCTTGGCCCTACTCTTCCTGCCTTTTGTTAGAACAAATGATACTGGCTCATGTCCATCATCTTCATCCTCAAATAGCAACCCATGATCTTGTTCATCTGATGAAGGATTGAAATCAGGTTTCACCTCCTGTAACACACTTGAATGTGACCTACTGGTGGGGCCTCTCCTAATTTCCAGCTTCTTCCCTTTTTTGCAGGTTGTTGCATTAGTGGTTCTTCTCTTGCAACAACATTAACCTCCTCCTCCTCCCACTCCTCATCCTCCATCTCAAACAAACCCTCAACCTCAGTGTCACCCTCGTAATGTACTTGTTCCTCTTCCGAATCTTCACCTTGATCTTCATCTTCCTGCTCTGCTAGTCTATTCCTATCGATGTCAAAACTGGCGGATCTCGGGTAGGGGGTCCCGAACTGTGCATCCAAGGCGGATGGTAATAGGAGGCAGGGGACACGATGTTTTACCCAGGTTCGGGCCCTCTTGATGGAGGTAAAACCCTACGTCCTGCTTGATTTATTCTTGATAATATGAGTAGTACAAGAGTTGATATACCATGAGATCGGAGAGGCTAAACCCTAGAAGCTAACCTATGGTATGATTGTATGTTGTCCTATGGACTAAAACCCTCCGGTTTATATAGACACCGGAGGGGGCTAGGGTTACACAAGGTCGGTTACAAAGGAGGAAATATACATATCCGTATCGCCTAGCTTGCCTTCCACGCCAAGTAGAGTCCCATCCGGACACGGGACGAAGTCTTCAATCTTGTATCTTCATAGTCCAACAGTCCAGTCAAAGGATATAGTCCGGCTGTCCGGAGACCCCCTAATCCAAGACTCCCTCAGTAGCCCCTGAACCACGCTTCAATGACGATGAGTCCGGCACACAGTGTTGTCTTCAGCATTACAAGGCGGGTTCCTCCTCCGAATACACCACGGAAGAATTTGAATACAAGGATAGTGTCTGACCCTGCAAAATAAGTTTCACATACCACCGTAGAGAGAATAATATTACCACAAATCTAATCTGCTGACACGTTTTGGCAGCATGACATCACGCCATGGCCCGGTAATTATTCAAACCGTTTTTCTTCACCCAGCCCCCGCACATAACGTGAGGCGATTTCTTGACACGTCTTGTCAAAGCAGAGATCGTGTTCCCCTTATTACGGGATTCTCATCAATACAGACGTGGGTAACCCAACCACGCCATCAATTATGGCGCTTGAGGGATAAGCGAGTTTTATCAGGCAAGTGGGGGGTGCATAGTTTAGTCCGTCCTTATAAAGGGATAAGATCTCACCTTTTTCTACCCATGCCTTCTTCCTCCTTGCTCATCCATTCTTGCGCACTCGAGCTCCAGCGCCCAAGTCCGCATCTCCACCTCAACTCTCTCCAAACATGTCTGGAGTGGGGGGCAAGTGGATTGCCTCCTCCGTCACGGAGGGGCACATCAAAAATTTACATGGAGCCGGATACTTAGCCGTGGATATCGCGCACCAGCTGCCAGTCGTGGGGCAGATCGTCCCTACCCTGGAACCTCACGAAAGGGTGGTTTTCCTCCCCCATTTCGTCTGCGGATTGGGGTTTCCCCTCCATCCATTCGTATGCGGCCTCATGTTCTACTACGGGCTGGACTTTCATGATCTGGCCCCGAATTTCATCCTCAACATCTCGGCGTTCACCGTCGTGTGCGAGGCTTTCCTCTGCATCCGGCCCCACTTTGGCCTGTGGCTGAAGACCTTCAATATCAAGCCGAAGGTGGTGGGTGGCCAACAAGCGGAATGTAGCGGAGCCATGGTGGGCAAAATGCCCAACGTTGCATGGCTCGAGGGCTCCTTCGTGGAGACCGTAAAGGGGTGGCAATCAGGGTGGTTCTACATCACCGAGCCGCGCGACACCAACTGGGTGGCGGCCCCCGAGTTTCGATCCGGAATCCCCACGCGGCTCACTTCCTGGAAGGAGAAGGGCCTGTCCTGGGGTTCATCGGTGGAGTTGGACGGACTCCAGAAGTATATCTGGAACATGACAAGCAAGAAACTTAAGCTTGTCAATATAGTCCGGGTCATGCTCTTCCGCCGGATCCTCCCGTGTCAACAACGGGATTTCAACTTATGGGAGTTCGAACCAGCCCGACACCAGACTCTAAGCGAGCTCTTCGACACGACGCACAAAGACGTCTAGAGGGTGCTGTTCAAGGGCACCGAGGTCCCTCCCTCTCTCACCGAGGACCGCGGGCTAAGCGCGAAGCGCCCTGCAAATCCGGTAAGTTCTATACATCTAGTAGGATATTTATTTCCCATAGCTTAACCATGTGCGGGGTCTGAGCTCCCATGCCTTTGACAGGACTAGGTGGAGGCATCGGAGCAAATTGACTGTCCGGCCCCTCTGCCCGAAGACACTGCGGACGCTCTCATGACGGAGATGCTGACTCCGGCTCCTTATGAGGTGCCGGATAAGACCAAGAAGAAGGCCAAGGGAACCCGAAAGAGTTCCCGGCGCCAGGTGGTATCGGACTCATCGTCCGATAACTCCGCGACGCTCTCCTCCCATGAAAATGAGGAGGAAGATGAAGATGCTTCCCCTCCAGCCAGGGGAGACAAGAAAAGGAAGGCCGCCCCAACCGGGGAGGCCGAAGGGTCCAAGAAGGGAAGGACTCTTCTTCCGGACTGCTCCGCCACCGCCGCCGAAGACGAAGACGAGTGGCTGCTCAGGGCCAAGCCCTTGGCGAAGTCGTAAGTATTCGGATACCAGAGTAACTCATAGCATACCTTTGTCGCACTGCTTCTCCTAACACCGAATATGATTATGCAGACCGCCCCAAGCTCGTATCGACGTATCCTCGTCGGGCGGTTCCTTGGACTCGTCGGATATGGATAGCGATCCACTTTCGACCGCCTCCTCCCCTTGCCCTACGAACAATGTCGAGGTATTGTCTCAAGGGGCACTGAGCTGGGGGGAGACAGTCCCGGAGGCACCTCAAGGCAACCTTCCGGACTCCAGGAGCAAAGGGAGCAAGACTCCCGGGGGCTCCAAGTTCAGCTCTCAGCCGAACACCGCGCCGGAACCTCCAGTGGTTCCGGACTCGGGCAGGCGGCCCCCTTCCAAAAGGGGCAAGATGCCCGTGCCGGCGACCTTTGTCCATCCAAAGGCACCGGACAACCTGTTGGGAGCGCTTTGAGGCGCTTCCATCGATGAAGAACACCGCACTATTATGAGTGCGGTGATCAAGAAGGTTCAGTCCGCCAAGAGCGGAGTGACTGAAGCCTGTGCCAGCCTTCTAACAGGCTTTGAGGTAAGTATTGAAAATATAGGAAAAATATTACCGCATAGACAGTAGCCCCTGATCCTCTGTTTGGTGTTCACAAAGAAAAGCCGAATAGAGGATCAAATAAATATGCAGGAGTCTAATATAAGTATGTCTGTATGCGTATGCAGGCTTCGCTGCTGACCTCTGCCGCACTGACTGCAAAGGTCGCTGCACTGAAGCAGGACCTTGAGGGGTCCAAGAAAGAGCTCGGCCTTGCCAAGAGGCAGCTCGAGGAGAACAAAGGTAAGTAATACATTGTCTATATATATAAAAGAAAATGTGGTTGTGAAATGACAGGATCATCATGAATGTGCCAGGGGCCACGACCGAGGTGGCGACCCTGAAGCAAGCGTTGTCCGAGGCCGAAGACAAAGTGGCAAAGGAGCGCACCGAGCGGGAAAAGCAAGAGGCACAGGTGGGCGAGGTGCAGCAAGAGCTCCAGGCTCTCATGACGAAGCACGAGACTTTGGAGCTTGACTCGAAGACGCGAGAGTCTGAGCTTGCCGCGGCCCTCGAGAGCGCAAAGAATGCCAAGGCCGAAGCCCAAAAATCCCTCCATGAGATTGACGCAATGAGGAAGATAGCGGCGGGTAAGGCATTCAATATGCAAAGCAAGCATGTGCAAGTAAATTACTTGTTACTTACCCGAGTCCGGAGCTCTCAAGGAGCATTCCAGATTTGCCCCGCAGCGTGCCGGATGCCGCGGAATATTACCAGGACGTGGAGGGAATCTCGACGGAGAAGTTGTTCTGGTCTCAGTATACTGGGACCGAACACCCGATGCCTGTGAGCGACCAGCTGAAGCAACTGGTCGAGCTGCACAAGGCGGCCGAATAGGCCATGAAGGGCTTTATAGTCCGGATGTGGCCTGGCAAAGCCCTTCCCAACAACTACTTCGGCCTGGTGAGGCGGCTTGTGGATGCCTGTCCACAGCTGAAAGTCATCAAGCGGTCCGTCTGCATAGAAAGTGCACGCCGGGCTTTTGCCCGTGCAAAGGTGCACTAGGCCAAGATGGACACCGAGAAGCTGGTGAAGGAGGGGTCGCCACAGGGCAAGGAGCATCGCCACGCCGAGATGTATTATGAGGGGGTCCTGAAGGGTGCCCGTCTTGTAGCAGACGAGTGTGCGAAAGATGTAATATTTGAATGAACTTGCTCGTGTGATCCTGTATTATGAAAACTTGTTCATATGCGCTATGCAACGCTTGTTTGAATTTAAAATATTACCTTCTGTTCGGCTGTTTATCAAATCTGAGAGATGGCTAGTCGTAGGCTTCTGCCCCCATGTCACGAGTGCTGGGGTGTTCGGGATAAACCTGAGCACTCTTGTTCCCATTTTTTGGTCCTTCGAGGGAGGTGCTCAGCACAACAAACAAGGCAATCAGACTATAATGCTTTATCACTCTCACTTAGCCATAGAATTATATAATTTTAAATTTTGGCGAAGCCCCTAGTATTCGGAAGGCCGAATTCGGGGCGCTATACACGCCTTAAGCCGGACAAAGCCGACTCCTCGCTCTAAGCGGCATAAATCTTTAGGGACTCGAAACCTCTCGAACAGCGACCAGTCTCTCGCCTTATCATGACAGTCAGTTTTAGCTTTCTCTACTGAGGTGCTTAGCCCAGCTAAACCGGGGCACAATCGCAGTAGTTCTCCCAATGCTATCTTAGCCGATATAGCGGAACGTAAGGTACCAAAACATGGGAGCCGGGTAAACCCAACTATTGACCCAAGACATGATTCGGAGCTGATGCATATAATGCTATAAGTTCGGGGTGCCGCACTGTCAAAGTGTTCAGACTTCTCACGATGTATTATGGGGTACGCTTAAGCCCCTGGCGTATTGGCCGTACCAGAGTGTACGGGTGCTGAATGTCATGAATGAACATATATATATAAGAGGAATAGAGAATGGGATAATAGTCTAGTGCTATGCATTGTTTATTCAAAAAGGTGCGTAAAGCAGAATGATACAAGTAGTGCGATAAGCAAAAAGTAGGACTATTTGACATGTCCCTTCCAAGGGCAAGCTGAGGAATGGTATTTAAAGAAGGTATTTCACTCGTTGTCAGAGACCACCTGAGAGTTCCGTGGTGCGACGTAGCTTTCTGCCTCCTTGGTTGTTGCATCGTGTGTCCGGCAACCATACTGCCGGACGAGGTTTCCACAGATTAAAGTCCTGAAAGAGAGAAAAATAACAAAACGGGAATCCCCTAGTGCGGTTGAGCCGCGTCTTGGGGCGTGCCATAGTCGTGCCCCCTCCCCCCTGTGCCCATGGTATTTTTAATGCATAATTATGTACACGTGGCACAGATTTCGTCGTTTGGCTGGTACTGGGGTGGGGGCCGCATTGCTATGCGAGCTCGGAACGTGCCAGGAGGTCTTGTTGTCGATTACTCCAGGTGCGCTTGAAGGTGTCCGAGTCTTGAATCGCCGAACTGGTGGATTTCCTTAAGAGGTTGCTTTGCGCTTCTGCTGCGAGGGCCGCAGTGTGCTCCTCCGTGCGGAGAGAGCGCTCTGTGTTTCCGTTGACTGTGATGACCCCCCGAGGTCCTGGCATCTTGAGCTTGAGGTATGCATAATGCGGTACCGCATTGAATCTCGCAAATGTGGTTCGCCCGAGCAGTGCATGATAGCCGCTGCGGAACGGGACTATATCGAAGATTAACTCCTCGCTTCGGAAGTTATCCGGGGATCCGAAGACCACTTCCAGTGTGACTGAGCCTTTGCAATGGGCCTCTACACCTGGTATGACGCCTTTGAAGGTCGTTTTTGTGGGTTTGATCCATGAGGGGTCTATACCCATTTTGCGCATTGTGTCCTGATAAAGCAAGTTCAGGCTGCTGCCACCATCCATGAGGACTCGAGTGAGGTGAAATCCGTCAATGATTGGGTCTAGGACCAGTGCGGCGAATCCGCCATGACGGATACTAGTGGGGTGGTCCCTACGATCGAAGGTGATCGGACAGGAGGACCATGGGTTGAACTTTGGGGCGACTGGCTCCAACGCATATACGTCCCTTAGCGCATGCTTCCGCTCCCTCTTGGGGATGTGGGTTGCATATATCATGTTCACCGTCCGCACTTGTGGGGGGAACCTCTTCTGTCCTCCGGTGTTCGGCTGCCGGGGCTCCTCCTTGTCATCGCTATGTGACCCCTTATCCTTGTTTTTGGCATTTAACTTGCTGTCCTGCTTAAACACCCAACAATCCATGTTGGTGTGGTTGGTTGGCTTGTCGGGGGTGCCGTGTATTTGACACGAGCGATCGAGTATACGGTCCAAACTGGATGGGCCTAGAGTGCTTCTTTTGAATGGCTTTTTCTGCTGACCGGGTTTAGAGCCTCTGAATCCGGCATTGACTGTCGTATCCTCGGTATTATCGTTGTTAATGCGATGCTTGTGTTTGTTGCGACGTGACCTACCATTGCCATCCATGGTATCCGAAGTACCATGGTTCTTTGATATGTTATTGCTGCAAGCCAGCCAGCTGTCTTCTCCCGCGCAAAAGCGGGTCATGAGTGTCGTGAGGGCTGCCATAGATTTCGGCTTTTCCTAGCCAAGGTGCCAGGCGAGCCACTCGTCGTGGATGTTGTGCTTAAAAGCTGCTAGGGCCTCTACATCCGGACAGTCGACGATTTGATTTTTCTTTGTTAGGAACCGTGTCCAGAATTTCCTGGCTGATTCCTCTGGTTGCTGAATTATGTGGCTCAAGTCATCGGCATCTGGTGGTCGCACATAAGTGCCCTGGAAGTTGTCAAGGAATGCGTAGATCGTCACCGCGGGCCAACATCCAATGGATTCTGCTGGCAGGCTGTTGAGCCAATGCCGAGCTGGTCCTTTGAGTTTAAGTGGGAGGTATTTGATGGTGTGTAGATCGTCACCGCGGGCCATGTGGATGTGCAGGAGGAAGTCCTCGATCCATACCGCAGGATCTGTTGTGCCGTCGTATGATTCTATATTTACGGATTTGAAACCCTCTGGGATTTGATGATCCATTACTTCGTCTATGAAGCATAGGGGGTGTGCGGCGCCTCTGTACTGGGCTATATCGTGACGCAGCTCAAATGAGTCTTGTCCGTTGTGTTTGGCCAGGCCGGACTTACTTTTACTGTATCCAGTGTGACGGTTATCGTCTCGCATAGTGGCGCGCCCTTGCGATCCGTAGATCGATCTTGTGTGTTTTGCTTTGTGCTCCAATACGTCTCGCAGGTCTGGTGTATTTCCCCATGTCTTGACATTTTTATTTGAGTAGCGTCGGGGTGCGGGCTGAACTTTTGGCTGGAATGCCTCTTTGTCGCGGCCACGAGGTGGCCGATCAGCCGCGTCATACGCCGGAGATGTAGGTTTTGGTGCTTCCTCCTCCAGTCGGGGTAGCAACCTGCACTTTGGGTAACTCTTGGAGGGGCGTTCAAGTTTATATTCCTCGGCCGCAAGGACTTCAGTCCATCTGTCAGCTAGCAAATCTTGACCAGCTTGAAGCTGCTGTTGCTTTTTCTTAAGGCTATTTGCCGTGGCTATAAGCCGACGGTTGAAGCGCTCTTGTTTGACGGGATCCTCAGGCACGACAAATTCGTCATCGTCGAGGCTTGCCTCGTCTTCGGAGGGAGGCATGTAATTATCATCCTCCGCCTCTCCATCTGCCGCTCTCTCGGGAGGGCTGGCTTCTCCATCCTCCTGCCCTAAATCTTGCTGGAGGGGATTGTTGTCGTCTTCGGCACTGTCTAGAGTGTTATTATCTCCTATACCGGTGTCACCGCTTTTGCTTTGGCGAGACTTAGAGCGGCGCCGCTGACGTTGGCGCTTGGGTTGCTTCTTGGATGGGTCATCCTCCGCTGTCCCGTCGCCATTGCCTTCTTTGGGTGTGTGAAAGCACAAGTGCTCCCTGTGTGGTTTTGGTAATTAATGTCAACATATCGCTTGTTGGACTAACACTTTTACCTAGTATGTTTCAGATAAGTTCAACAATGGAGTGGCATGGACTAGAGGATGTGGAACCCCTTCAAGATGCTAAGGACAAAGGATTGGCTCAAGCTTCAAGATCAAGACTCTACATTTTCTATTTTAGTGATCCAAGATCACATTGAGTCTATAGGAAAAGCCAATACTATCAAGAGGGGATGAGGTGTTGCTTAAGGGCTTGCTTGCTCAAAGTGCTTAGTGATATGCTCCAAAACCCTCAACTACCTTCCCACATCCACATATGACCTAAACCAAAACTCAAACTCGGCCCCACCGATTCTATCTATCCGGCGCCACCGAGTTTCAAATGTCATAGCCACTGCCACAAACCCTAGGCAAATCGGTCTCACCGATAGGGATCTCGGTCTCACCGAGATGGGATTGTAATCTCTCTGTTTCCCTTCATAACGTTTCAGTCTTACCGAGGTGAGCGATTGGTCCCACCGAGATTGCAATGTAAACTCTCTGTTTCCCTTTTGTAACATTTCGGTCTCACCGAGATGAGCGAATCGGTCCCACCGAGTTTACCTGACCAACTCTCTGGTTAGCTTATTACCAAAATCGGTCCCACCGAGTTTGTGTAATCGGTCACACCAAGATTACGTCATGCCCTAACCCTAACCATATCGGTCCTACCGAGTTGCATCTCAGTCCCACCGAAAATCCTAACAGTCACTAGGTTTGCTGAATCGGTCCGACCGAGTTTAACCATTCGGTCCCACCGAGTTTGGCAAATTGTGTGCAACAGTTAGATTCTGTGTGGAGGCTATATATACCCCTCCACCCACTCTTCATTCGTTGAGAGAGCCATCAGAACATACCTACACTTCCAATACACATTTTCTGAGAGAGAACCACCTACACTTGTGTTGAGGTCAAGATATTCCATTCCAACCATATGAATCTTGATCTCTAGCCTTCCCCAAGTTGCTTTCCACTCAAATCTTCTTTCCATCAAATCCAAATCCTGTGAGAGAGAGAGAGTTGAGTGTTGGGGAGACTATCATTTGAAGCACAAGAGCAAGGAGTTCATCATCAACACACCATTTGTTACTTCTTGGAGAGTGGTGTCTCCTAGATTGGCTAGGTGTCACTTGTGAGCCTCCGACAAGATTGTGGAGTTGAACCAAGGAGTTTGTAAGGGCAAGGAGATCGCCTACTTCGTGAAGATCTACCGCTAGTGAGGCAAGTCCTTCGTGGGCGACGGTTGTGGTGGAATAGACAAGGTTGCTTCTTCATGGACCCTTTGTGGGTGGAGCCCTCCGTGGACTCGCGCAACCGTTACCCTCCGTGGGTTGATGTCTCCATCAACGTGGATGTACGATAGCACCACCTATCGAAACCACGACAAAAACCTCCGTGTCTCCAATTGCGTTTGAATACTCCAAACCCTTCTCCTTACATTCTTGCAAGTTGCATGCTTTACTTCCCGCTGCTCATATACTCATTGCATGCTTGCTTGATATGTATTGTGTTTGTTAAACTTGTTTTTTAAACTCCACTTAAACTTAAGAATATTAAAAACTGCAACTTTTGGCAATTAGTGTCTAATCACCCCCCCCCCCTCTAGACACCTCTTCTCGATCCTTTCAATTGGTATTAGAGCATTGGTCTCCATTGCCTTGGTTTAAACACCATTGGAGGAAGATGGATGTGTCTACTTTGGGGAGTCTTAGACATAGAGTGCCTATTCTTGATGGAGAGTATTTTCATGAGTGGAAAAATGAAATGCTTGAGATTTTCAATGAATATCATTTGAACAAGTACATTACTAGCTCTTGTGCACCTCATGTTGATCCTTTGCACCCTACCCTAGATGAAGATATTGACATGATTCGCAATCTTAGAACTGTTAATCTTATCACTAGAGGCTTGCCTAGAAACTTGATTGGATGTTTGCCGACTCTTAAGTGTGCCTACACCATATGGAAATTTCTTGAGGAACCCTTTCCTAATTACTCCTTGAAAGATCTAGATGAAATCCTCCATAAGTCTATTGCTTTGATTAAGATGAGTTCCAATGATCCCAAATTTGGTGACTGCTTATTTGAGCTTACTAATCTTACGAGTGCCAAAGGAGATGTTGGAATCATTAGCAATATCATTTCCAGAGCTATTAGAATTCATAAAGATAACTATAGAAATGATCATTTATCTAATGAATTGCCCTCTCTAGGAATTGATCAATCACAAGATGACGTTGAACATGAATACTCGGATGAGGATGAGGATGATGATGATGATAGTGACTATGATCTCGATGATGCGATGAGACACTTTGGTCTTATGGAAAATCTTCGCGGCTACATGGCTGGAGGAAAGGAATGGGTCCTTGATAGTGGATGTACTGATCATATGACCGGAGATAAAGACATGTTCCATGAGCTTGCTGAAAATGACGGCCCTCGAAAGTATGTCACTTTTGGTGGTAATTCAAAGGGTAAGGTGGTTGGCCTTGGTAAGGTGGCCATCTCACATGATAGCTCCATACAAAATGTCATGCTCGTTGAATCTCTTGGCTACAACTTACTTTCAGTATCTAGACTTGCTGATTTTGGTTTCAATGTCCTATTTACTGAAGTAGACTGCCAAGTGTTTCATAGAGATAATCATAAAATGGTCTTTACCGGTATACGTAGAGGAGATCTTTACATTGTTGATTTCACTAAAAGGCTCAACCTAAAACTTGCTTAATTGCCAAATCTTCTAAAGGCTGGTTGTGGCATAGAAGACTAGGTCATGTTGGTATGCGAAATCTTGATAAGCTTATTAAAGGTGATCATATCCTTGGAATAAAAGATGTCATATTTGACAAGGATAGTAGTGCTTGTCAAGCAGGGAAACAAGTTGGAGGAAGTCACCACGCGAAGAACATCATGACCACAAGAAGACCACTCGAGCTACTTCACATGGATCTCTTTGGTCCAAATGCCTACAAGAGTCTCGGTGGTAACTCATTTGGTCTAGTCATAGTTGATGATTTTTCAAGATTTACGTGGGTGTTCTTTCTTGATGACAAATCGCAGGTCCAAAAGATCTTCAAAAACTTCGCTAGGAAGGCCCAAAATCACTTTGAAGTGAAGATCAAGAAGGTTCAGAGTGACAACGGAACGGAGTTCAAGAACGCAAATGTGGACACCTTTCTTGACGAAGAAGGGATTTCACACAAGTTCTCGGCTACGTACACACCTCAACAAAATGGAGTTGTTGAAAGGAAGAACTGGACTCTTATCGAGATGGCAAGAACGATGCTTGATGAGTACAAAATGCCAAAGCACTTTTGGGCGGAAGCGGTTGAGACAACTTGTCATGCAATAAATCGCTTGTATCTTCACAAGCTACTCGGCAAGACGGCATACGAGCTCCTCACCGGTAACAAACCCCAAGTTGGATACTTTCGAGTATTCGGCTCAAAGTGCTACATTCTTGATAAGAATCGTCGTTCTAAATTTGCTCCTAAATCTCATGAAGGTTTCCTACTTGGTTATGGCTCAAACTCTCACACTTACCGTGTCTACAACAATTTCACTCGAAAGGTTGAAGAGACGGTAGATGTGAAGTTTGATGAATCTAACGGCTCGCAAGTAGAGCAATTGCCAATTGATGTAGGAGACAAAGACCCTTCAGAAGCAATTCAAGACTTGTCCATTGGCAAGATTCGTCCAACGAAAGTGAAGGAGAGTACCTCGTCCGTACAAGTGTAAGCTTCTACCTCATGACAAGGTGAACCAAGAGTTGATACGGAAGCATCCACAAGTGGGACACGCCAAGATGAAGAAAACGAGGGAGCGCACCAAGATGAACATCAACAACCTCCTTCTCCACCACGACAAGAGAACGACAACGTCAACAATGAAGAAGGCCAAGAAGAAGAACAATATGAAGAGGATGTTCCACCCTGACCCAAGCAAAAGCTTTCACGAGTTCGAGCAAGAATTGCCAAAGATCATCCCGTCGAGCAAATCTACAATGATATCCAAACCAGGAGAATCACTCGCTCTAAAACTCGTTTAGCTAACTTTTGTGAACATTACTCATTCATCTCTAGAATTGAACCTATGAAGGTTGAAGAAGCATTGGAGGATCCGGATTGGATAAACGCTATGCATGAAGAGCTCACAACTTTGAGAAATCAAGTGTGGACATTGGTCGAGAAGCCCGACAACAACCACAACATCATTGGTACCAAATGGGTGTTTCGCATTGTGGGCAGTGGTTCCTCTTCGTCTCCCGCATCGTCGTCCATACCGTCGATGTCTTCGGAGTCGAAGTCGAGCATGTCGGTTAAGTCGTCGACAGTGGCTACTAAGTGGGTGGTGGGTGGGCGGCAAATTTCTTCGTCATCCGCATCCCAATCCTGCCGAACATAGTTCGGCCAGGACTCTCCTGACAAGGAGAGAGACCTTAATGAGTTCAATATGTCGCCGAAGGGCGAGTGCTGAAAAATATCCACGGAGGTAAACTCCATGATCGGCGCCCAGTCGGATTCGATAGGCATGGGCACAGGCGGTTCGGAGTCCGTGGCCTCAGAAGAATCTGGTAGTTCGGCGTCACGGCTCCTGTGAAGGGTAAGGTCGATACTCGGCTCGATCGCCGATGAGAGTGCGGCCTCTGTGGCGGGGTCTATCCACCCGTCCATGGACGGCGCATCTGGCTCCAAATTGAGGGTCGGAGTGGCTGCCGGCGCGATCTCCTGAGCACAGTCCAATGGCAGAGCTAAATCATGCTCCTCGTGACCGTGTGGCGCACTAGGCAGGGGCTCGAATCCGTCGAAGATCAAGTCTCCGCGGATATCGACCGTGTAGTTTAAGCTTCCAAACCTGACCTGGTGGCCATGGGCGTAACTCTTGATCTGCTCCAGATGGCCAAGCGAGTTGGCCCGCAGTGCGAAGCTGCCGAACACAAAGATCTGTCTGGGGACAAAAGTCTCACCCTGAACTGCATCGCTATTGATGATCAAATGAGCCATCCAGCCTAATGACGACGACACAGAGGAACTCTCAATGAAAGCACCAATGTCGGTGTCAAAACCGGCGGATCTCGGATAGGGGGTCCTGAACTGTGCATCCAAGGCGGATGGTAACAGGAGGCAGGGAACACGATGTTTTACCCAGGTTCGGGCCCTCTTGATGGAGGTAAAAACCCTACGTCCTGCTTGATTTATTCTTGATAATATGAGTAGTACAAGAGTTGATCTACCACGAGGTCGGAGAGGCTAAACCCTAGAAGCTAGCCTATGGTATGATTGTATGTTGTCCTACGGACTAAAACCCTCCGGTTTATATAGACACCGGAGGGGGCTAGGGTTACACAAGGTCGGTTACAAAGGAGGAAATATACATATCCGTATTGCCTAGCTTGCCTTCCACGCCAAGTAGAGTCCCATCCGGACACGGGACGAAGTCTTCAATCTTATATCTTCATAGTCCAACAGTCCGGTCAAAGGATATAGTCCGGCTGTCCGGAGACCCCCTAATCCAGGACTCCCTCAATTCCCCTGTATTATCTCTGTGTCTTCAGAAATCTTGTACTTCTCCATACAGAAAGGTTTGTTATCACTATCATATGCAGCCCCAGAATCATCACTACTATTATGTGCCTCCTCTAGCAATGGTTCTTCCTTCATTACAGCTTTGAGCTTCCCCTTACTGAAATTTCTGCTCTCATGTGTGCACATAGCAGTAGGTTGAGTAGTACCACCCCTGCACTGACTCTGAAAAACAACACCTTCTTCATCAACAACAAGCACAGCAGGATCACTGAGATCATACACAACAGGTGGTTCATACAATATTGTTGCTAATTCTTCTTCTATGTGACATACTTTACTAAAAGGTGTTGTTGTTGCCCTCGCTAACAAATTAAGAACTAAAGTATGCTCATAGTCCTTCTTTAGTTTCTGCAATTTGATGCTTGTGACAATCAATTCTAAGCCATGCTCTCTCTCTCTCCTCTCCTATGCCTAAATTCTTCATGTGGTACAGTTCATGAGAGAAAGAAAATCCTTGTGTTTGCAACAGTGCATATAGATTTTGAAATGTTACATCTGAGTTGCATATCCTCTTGTCCAAATTATGTTAAGCATCAAAGTGCATCCTAACATCCCAAACAACGTCATCCAAACTACAATTGACAGCAAAATTGAAAATTCCAGTAAAACTAACCCTAGCTCCCAATTTGAACTAGGCAGAAAGAAGAGAGGAGAGGGACTTGCAGCACGCCACCAACTCCACTGGTCCAGTGATGGCTAGTGGTAGGGTTGGCCACCCAAATCTCTGCCAGCCTCACCCGCCGCTCCATGGACAGCGGCGCCTCCTCCAAATCCTCATCGTCGCTCGAGTAAAACGAACTGGAGCCGCCGCTGTCGAGACCTACGTGCTCATCACTCCCGAGGCCGGGAAGGTCTCCGTAGCCGCCCACACCACTACCACTGCTACAACCACCGTCACCGCCGCTGCCATTGCCAGAGAGCCACGCTGCAAGGGGAAAGAGATGGGGGAATGGGAGCTAGGGTTCGTCATGTTGGAACCGGTTCGACAGAGCCAAGAACGACCGAGCTGGCTTCGTCCTAGTCAGCGGAGCAGTGTGCGCAGGTTGGCCAGCATGTCACCTGACAGGTGGGACCGCTCGGTCAGATACACGGTCAATACGTGCTTATACAGGCGTCAGACAGTTTTGCAACACTTAGGATGAGAGTTGGTACTGACTTGCAAAAAATGTGACTAGTGATACCAATTCGTTACGACGTGCCGAAATATGGTAGTTTCATGCTATTAACTCTAGGGAAGCTGAAAAGAAAAACAGATTGGCACATTTTTCCAATTTCCGTATCCCAAGACGTAATAGGGCGATCCGATATCATGACTTTCGAAAGTTCCCGGCGCCATCTTAGAAAGACAGCTTTCAATCTTTCTACGGATATACAATGAGAATACAGTGATGTGCTTTTACTAGACTGTAGGCCAAGGAAGAGGAGCATCCACGATTGATCGCGCCGCGCACTCATCACTCATCAGCAATGGGATGGAACAAAAACAAGAACGCCCTGCAGTCCCAGAAGCGAACAACCCATCCGATCCCCGAAAGATTTCCTGGGGCTTCTCAGTTGCAGGGATCGCCATCTCATCCCGTAGCTCCCATATAAAAGCCCCCGGCATGGCCCTTTTCCCCGCGGCCCCATCGACCCGATGCTCGGAAGAATAGACAAGTGCTTCAATCAAGTCATATGAAAATGGGAAAACAATGGTCG
The DNA here is from genome assembly GCF_018294505.1 of Triticum aestivum. NCBI lineage: Eukaryota > Viridiplantae > Streptophyta > Magnoliopsida > Poales > Poaceae > Triticum > Triticum aestivum. Next base: position 136,668,207 of record NC_057812.1, read on the forward strand.
CGGTCATCGTTTCCTGCTCCCCGGAAAGCTCCGGCTCCGGCTGCCGTAAACATATCCCACGCCTCGATCGCGGCGGCCGTGTCAGCGGGGCGATTGGGCTACCTGGATCCGGTGAATCTCGGGGGCGGGAGAGAACGGGATGGCGAATACGTTTTGTTATTCCGCGGCCAGCCACGCCGCGCCAAGCCGGCCGTCAGAGCGGATCACGTGTCCAGGGCTCCAAAGGATACTGGATAGTGGATACGGCTCTACGCCATGTAGCTGTATTGGTTTTGCTTTTGTTTTTGTACACTTATCAGTTTCTCTGTCAGAGTATACTTGTGTAGCTAGTCGTCGTCGGTCAGCTCGAGCTCGACAGCGAGGGGAAGGAGGGTGAGGCCAGGGAAGAAGGGCAGCCCGACCGGCTTTGCCCGGTCACGTGTGGCGCGCGCGGGAGATCTTCCCACCAGGAGCCGGGGAGATTTTGTTCCGGAGGACACGATCTTGTCTCGCAGACCGTGAATATATGCGCCGTGACCAAATCCAAGGTAACATCACACACATATCCGCTTCGAAAGCCGCGACGACGACGACGACGATGACCAGCTAGCCAGCTCGCCTATTTAGCTAGCCCGTCACAGCGCGCTCATTTGGAGGATGTGTTTGTACTTGTAGCGCAGTGCGATCGAGTGAGCAGGAGCTAGAGCTAGTGGTGGCAGAGGCAGGACAGACCGATGGGAGCGGCCATGGCGGAGGAGAGGAGGGCGCACGCGATGATGTTCCCGTTCCCGTGCTCGGGCCACATCAACCCGACGCTGAAGCTGGCGGAGCTGCTGCACTCGCGCGGGGTGCACGTCACCTTCGTCAACACCGAGCACAACCACGAGCGCCTGCTGCGGACGGGCGGCGCGCGGCTCGCCGGCCGGGACGGATTCCGGTTCGAGTCCGTGCCCGACGGGCTGGACGACGCCGACCGCGCCTCGCCAGACAAGACGGTGAGGCTCTACCTGTCGCTGCGGAGGAGCTGCGGCCCGCCGCTGGTGGACCTGGCGCGCCGACTCGGGGAGCAAGAGGGCGTGCCGCCTGTCACCTGCGTCGTGCTCAGCGGCCTCGCCAGCTTCGTGCTCGGCGTCGCGGAGGAGCTCGGCGTGCCGTCCTTCGTCATCTGGGGCACCAGCGCCGTCGGCTTCGTCTGCACGCTCCGGCTGCGCCAGCTCACACAGAGAGGCTACACGCCGCTCAAAGGTACACCTATCTGAACGATCGGCCCATCGCCCGCGCTCGTCATGCTTGATGATCGCTGCATGAGCGCACATGGATGCTGCATGTGTCGCACTGGTGTATATGGATCGATGCAAATGTTCAATCCGTGTCTGTTTCTTGGCTCTGCAGATGAGAGCTACTTGACCAACGGGTACCTGGACACGCCGATCGACTGGATCGCCGGGATGCCGACGGTGCGGCTCGGCGACATCTCCAGCTTCGTCCGGACGGTGGCGCCAAACGGGTTCGGCCTGCGCGTGGAGGAGGAGGAGGCCAACAGCTGCGCCAGGGCGCAGGGCCTCATCCTCAACACGTTCGACGAGCTCGAGCCAGACGTCCTGGCCGCGCTCCGGGACGAGTTCCCGCGCGTGTACACCATCGGGCCGCTCGCTGCCGCCATGCACCGCCGCGTCGACCACGGCGCGTCCGGGCTGAGCCTGTGGGAGGAGGACGCGGCGTGCATGGCGTGGCTGGACGCGCAACCGGCGGCGGGGTCGGTGCTGTACGTCAGCTTCGGGAGCCTGGCGGTGCTGTCGCTGGACCAGCTGGCGGAGTTCGCGTGGGGCCTCGCCGCCAGCAACCGCCCGTTCCTCTGGGTCGTGCGCCCCGGGCTTGTCGCCGGCGACCGCGGCATGGAGGCCCTGCCGGCCGACTTCCTCGCGGAGACCAAGGGCCGGCGCTTCATCGCCGAGTGGTGCGCGCAGGAGCAGGTGCTGCGGCACCGCGCCGTGGGGGGCTTCCTGACGCACAGCGGGTGGAACTCGACGACGGAGAGCATCTGGGCGGGTGTGCCGATGATCTGCGCGCCGGGGTTCGCGGACCAGTACATCAACAGCCGATACGTGTGCGGGGAGTGGGGCGTCGGGCTGCGCCTGGACGAGCAGCTGCGGCGAGAGCAGGTCGTGGCGCACATCGAGGAGCTCATGGGCGGAGGGGAGAAGAGCGAGGAGATGAGGCGCCGCGCCGCTGAGTGGAAGGCTCGTGCCGAGGCGGCGACGGCGCCCGGGGGGTCGGCGTACGAGAACCTCGACAAGCTGGTCGAGGAGCTGCGGCTGGAGGTGCCGGACGGCGGCGCCAAGCTTGCCAAAGTCACGCACGCCCGGTGACGTCACCGCCAGGCAGTGTCATGTCCCACTGTTGCGTAATGTACTCTTAGACTTTTGGGTGCATGCTGTTGTTTTCTCTCGATCTCGAACTTGTCATTTATCGTCAAGATTTAGCTCAGCGACTGGCACGCCGATCGTTTCTTACACGCATGGCTCTCTTCAAACTATGCAAATCATGGGCTTAATGGCATCTCCGAGGGCGACTGCAAAATTCCTCTCGCATCCGTGGACACGGTTGCGGGGCAGCCATCCAACGCCTCCCGCATACATTTCAACAACATTTTAAATCAATCCGACAAAAATTATGCAAGGACGGCAGATTTCATATAAACTAGATAACATTCAATATATTTTAAACACTTTTAACTAAAAACTATACCTGACTAAGGTAAAACTAGTCTATGGCCGGCGTCAGCGGATATCCGATTGTGTATGCCGGCGCTGCTTTGATGGTGGCCTACATGGGAACCAGTAGCGAATCTAGGATGAAATTGAAGGGCAGGCTCAACTTCAGTACACAGGCTGAAACTGGGTTATGATGGGCTGAAACTGGGCTGAGATGGGCTGGGATAGGCTGGATTTTAATTTCGGAGGGCAGGCTTGAGCCCATCCAAGCCTGCCCCTTGGATTCGCCGCTGATGGGAACCAAGCAGGGGCGGCCTACCGTGTTCTACTTCTCCTCGATGATGGCTTTTTTCTCCGTCGGATGTGTTGGCCACCGTTTCGTCCATCTCCGTGAAGCCGACTTCTTTCTCCGTGGACAGGGCGCGGTTACAGGTTACATGTACGTTGAGAGCGGATGGCGCGGTTCCGGGCATGGGAGCAGCAGTACGACACGACGGCATCCATGGCAGCCACGTTGCCCGTGCTGTCGTGCTCCCTCGCGTGCAGGCCTGGAGCAACTAGCCGCTCCTCGACGGGCTGAGTTGGAGCGGCGAGTTGCTGAACGATGCACCGGCTTGGAGCTTCTCCATCCAAGAGCTAGGCTATAGGGGCCTGGATCATCGAGGGTGGTGTAGGAGATCATTGCCTTGCTTCTATCCGGCGGTTTCGGCGGACCACCCAGCCAGCTTTTATGCCGGAGAACTCCTCTTCCTATTCTAGGATGCCATGGAGATCATGAAGAAAATAGTGCAAGGAAGGGATGTGAGCGGAGTGTGGTGTTATTTTTCCCTAACGTCTGGCACCGTTTAAATAGCAGGCGGAGGCTGGAGCCAACCGGTGTTGTGTTTAATGACGGGGGCTCGTGAATGGATGTATGGCCAGAGTAGATTTCTGGCGCACATATGAATTTATTGGAGGAAGGCGGGCAGTTTATGGCCGTTTGAATGTGGTGAGAAGGCGTGTTCAGTCAGGAGGCGCTCTCTCGGCCGGAACAGCGCTTCAATGCCGGTAGTGAAAGGCCGCGTCCGTCTGCGCTGCCCTCTCGTATGGTCAAATAGCTCCATCAATCCCGCCCGTTGCATACTCTGTGCCGGCATGAATGCAGCATGGCAAGCGGCGCGGGCGTTTGATGGAAAGCGCGAGAGAGGCGAGTGAGGGGGGGGGGGGGGGGAGGGGGTTGGTGGTCAGGGCGTGGCAGCTGTCCAGACGTCTGCAAGCCCCCATGTGATGTGTCGGATTTACAGGAGAAAGCGCAAAAAATTTCTGTTTTTCTTTCTCTCATGCATGATACGTCACTTGACATAGACTTGTTAAATCACAGTCCACCAAGACCTAGCAACACCCAATAACTTTTCAGTCAACTGACCCTGGGCCAGTGCCAAACCGCGAGGTGACTAGCCCGGCGACAAGATCAGTGTGTGGCATCTTTTCACGTTGGGTCATCTGGCGAGACTGTTATCTGAGACTAGCCACAGTGGGAGTAACTTCAGCAATAACATCGAGTCCAACTCAGCAAATTTGCTTATGTGGCAATGAGTTAATAAGGAGAGAGGTAGTTGTAGTAACTTAGCTAGTTACTGTAACATCACATGTCCCAATACAATATGAGTCTATAACCTAATAAATGAATCTTTGCATGTTACCACGGTTAAGTTACTACCCACTATGAAAATAGTAACATAGTCTAGGGATATGTATATGTTACTAGTGTATGTTACTCTCTGTTGTGGCTAGTCTAATAACCATCAGGTTCGACGTGCGCTTGAGACTGACATGCCAATAAACGTGGCAAAACCCTTGTACAACTTTATTCTCCATGATCGGATTCGGACCAATCATATGAGGCCCGAACTGACCGGTGCGTGCGTGCGCTTCCAACGCCCCACGACGAACGACAAGATCGTTTTTGACTTGGCGCGCCAGCCGCCGGCCGAGCGGGTCCATGTGAACCATTTACAACGCCTCCCGGCTTTTCTCTTTTCGAAAATTCCAGCACCTCCCGGCTCATGGTTTTGGCCGGTCCGAAAGCAGCATACCCGTTCTGAAGAAAAAGAAGCAACATACTAGCACTAGTACTCCGGTTGTTTAACCGAAGCGAAGTCCTTAACCGGCGGCGGGAAAATGTGTCGGCTGTCGTCTCGCACGGCGGCCACGTCACGAAGCCACTCCTCGTCAACGGGGACGCTTTGGTCCGGGGCGCCAACGGGGAATGCCGCTTGTGCGCTCCGTAATGGAAGTGCAACGCGCGCAAGGAAAACGTGTCCGGTGCACTCATGTTGACAAGGATGGTGAAAACGCATTAGTATTGCCATGCCTCTGGCAGCTGTGCCGCTGTTGAACATCTTTTTATGTTTGTCTCGCTACCCTTTAGGGCATCTTTGACGCCAACCCGCAAATTTCCTCCCGCATCGTTTAAACACAGACGGGTTTTATATAAACATGATGAATTTCATTACATTTACATCAACTAAATGGAACTCGTCCGGCTAGGTCTCAATGGTCGTCGGCGCCCGTTACCGTGTCCGACTATGAGCCCCGAGAACTGAGGCTTCACCGTCTGCAGTTCCGCCTGGGAGCTCTCCAACTTCGCCTCCGTAACCTCCGCCTCCCGAGGTCCGGGAAGTGAAGCTATATCCCTCCACATCGCCGCCAAGCGACTAATCGGCCGAAGATGTTGAGCCTACCAGGCTTGGCGTCAGGAGGAAAGGAGCGATAGCCTTCCTAGGACATGAGCGGCGGCGACCTACTGTGCACTACTCTTCCACACTCGCAGCGACGCCCGCGGACGTGCCGGCTTCGTGGTCGTCGCGGTGGGGCGCGAACTCGGCGATGACCTCCTCCTCGTCGCCGGTCTCATCGAACACCGCCTTGCCCGCGTCGTCGCTCTCCTTGTAGGCGGCCGCCAGCGGGCGAGGCGGATCTTGCGAGCGGAGCGGTAGGAATCGAGCAGCGCCTCCTGCTCCGCCAGCTCCGAGTCCGGCGCGCTAGCCCTGCCGGCGGCAAGCTACTCCTCCACTTGCACGTGCTCCTGCAAGAGGTCATGATTGCAGGCGGTGTCGGCCTACCCCTCCTAGACCTGCTCCACCCAATCCTCCTGCACCATGTCCATGTAATGGGCATGGGTCTCGCTGATGGTCATGGTGTAATGCACCGGCGAGGGTGATGTCGGTTCGTCGGCGGCGGCATCCTCCATTGGGACGTCGTCGTTCTCCGGCTGGCGGCCAGCCAACCAGCCGACAACAATGGTGTCCATCTCCTTCTTCTGGTCCTATGTCAGCCCGTCCCTGAGAGCTTTGGCGGGGGAGAATCCATGGTGGGAGTGATGCGAAAAGGGATCAGTGGTGGATGACTGCGACTACGGCTGGCATCGATTTTATACCAATGGTGGGCGGCAGAAGAACGGACGGGTGGTGCCAGAGGAGACGCCTCGACAACCGCGTGCCATCAATGTGAGCGGCAGACGGATAGACTGGCGGCCGTCGTGTCGTTTGAACGCGTGGTAGTCGCCTGCACTGGGAAGCCACGCGGGAGGCGCTCTCTCGGCCGATGCGCCGCTTCAATGCCAGCGCCAGTGACCGGTCGCATCCGCTCTGGCAGGGCATGAATGTGGGCGTTGACGCTCTGGAGCGGTGCTGGCCGAAAACACACGGGAGGGAGGGGGCTTTAGGGGTGTCAGAAGTGGGCGTAGGACCGATCCGGACTTCCGCAAAGCCTCTCTCTATGTTTGTCTCCGGATTGCGGGAAAAATTACGTTTGGATCGCCCTGCGGACCGATACATGACCGCGTTAGATGACTTTCATGATCCGGACATCGTGAAAAAAATTTGGATATATTACAAAAATAGATCTTACAGAACATCTCAACTGCAATAAGAATTACACCGGGGTCTCTAGACCATGAACGACCAAACCTAGGTACTTCCCCTCCCCCTCTGCGTTATGAATTCCATGATGCCCCTTCTGCATCATAAGGACACACTACAATGGCAGATTTTTGGCGATATTAGTAAGGCTGTGCATTCTCAGAAAATTTCCCAAGAGGTCCGAGTGGATAAATGATTTTCCATGAAATGTAGTACCAATGATTTCTTAGGAGGGAAATTCATGTTAAATTTAACCCTACAAATCAAATGGCCAACATAGAATAATATCATGGAACATGGAAATCAAAGGAAACAACATGGAGCAACCGGAAACGAAGGTCCTTAAAATGTTCATCATGCACTCAAAATGTTCATTCTGTTTTTTAATGTTCAAAAGGTATTTTAAAAATACATTCCTTTTCTTTTCATTATTAAAAAAATCACATTTCTTTTTTGTTATATTATTTGATTTTTCATTTTCCCATTTCTTTGTTAGGAATATTTTTGATACATGAACATTTCTTAATACACGATGAACATCTAATACATAACAAATGTTTTCTAATACTTGATGAACATTTATTGAAACACATACGAACAGATGCACAATGAACATTTATTCAAATCGCAAGAGGAATAAATTTTAATACAGTGAACATTTTTGGATTACATGATGAGTACTTTTCAGATTACATGAGGACCATTTTTTATTGCACTATGATTTTTTTCTAAAATTAGTTAATGTACATTTTTTGAATTACTTGATGAACATTATTTTAAACACACAATGAACATCTTTTACTACAAGATAAAAAAAATGATGACCATTCTTCAAAATAAACACACGATGAACATTTCTTTAAATTCCCAATGAACTTTTTTCTAAAACCACATGAGCATTTTTTAAAGGATAATATTTTAAAAATTGTGAATTTTTTCTGTAAAATAGGTTAACACCTTTTGAAATTACATGAACATTATTTTGCAACTCTTTAACATTTTTTATGTAGGTAATGTTTTTCCATATGGTTTTCGCTCAAGCGAATGAATAGTTTACGCAGTCTATGTGTTTTTTGGAAGTAATAATTTTTTTTATATTCCCCTCTCTAAAGAAGAGAAAAATACACAGGTGACTTTTTTTTGGTATTAACTTCCACACAGATAGCACCAACAGTGTTTTAGCTAAAGATAGCGCTAACTGCTACTCCCTCCGTTCTGAATTACTTGTCGCAGGTATGGATGTATCTAGATGTATTTTAGTTCTAGATACATCCATTTCTGCGACGAGTAATTTGGAACGGAGGGAGTACTTTCTTGTAGCAACATGAGCGCACAACGAAAGATTGCTACATAGAGCGCACATATCCATTTAGCCCATGGAGCCTATGTCTCGCTTGTAGTGAGAAAAATGGTTGTGTTGCCTCAAGGAAGCTGCTAGTTAGCCGACCCAATTCTTACGTTTGATTCATACTTTTTGTCCTTATGTTATCTTTTTTCTTCAGTTTATATTTTTGAAATATTGTAAAAATTAATCACATCAATTTTAAAAGTGTTCATCATGCATTAAATAATGTTAGCGCGGTGTAAAAAACTCTTTCGTGCAATTTAAAAAGAATGTTTGTACCATTCAAAAAAATGTTTGTGGCATTTAAAAAGGATTAACACATTTAAAAATATGCATGTAACATTAAAAATCTTTGTACAATGCAAAAATATATTCATGAATTCTTAATAATGTTTTGTACTCCCTCCGTTCCAAATTACTCGTCGCAGAAATGGATGTATCTAGAACTAAAATACATCTACATACATTCATTTCTGCGACGAGTAATTCAGAATGGAGAGAGTACCCTTTAAAATTGTATATGTGGTCAAAATTGTGTTCATGACACTTTAACAAAATATTTAACAATGTAAACAATAGGCTCACAGAATTTTAAGAACATGTTCATGACATTTTAAAAAACAAATTAACGCATATCAAATGTTTTGCATGTTTTGTAAATAAAATGCTCATGACATTTATGAAAAATGTCCATGTGTGTTAAAAATAAGTTAAATGTAAATTTGACAAATATTCATTGTGTAGTTCTAGAAAATGTTCAACGTGTCGTTGAGAAATGGTTAACCTGTATCTAAAATAGGTTCAACCTATATACGAAAATGTTAAACGTGTATTTGGAAAAAAAGTACACATGTATTAGAAAAAAAGAAGGAGAAAATAGAATTAAGGAAAAAGGCAAAGGAAAATAAAATAAAAACAGATACAGAAAACACGAAGGAAGAAAACTGCACGAATGCTTCTAACACTGGTCCATAGAAGCTTCCTATAACCCGCTCGCAGAAAAAATCATAGGAACACACATGGCTATCTACTGCGACATGGGCAAGACGAGCTACCGTCTCGCAAAGAGCGAGATATAGGTCTCATGGTGAACACACAACCACGTAAATATCAGCACGCACAGTTGATGTGCTGGCCCAGCGCGATCGATGCCTGGTACAACTCGCTAAAAGCGAGACATAGATCGTCTTTCGGCCCGTGAGCTTAATTTTGTAAGAACTATTGACTATTGAAGCCGTTGCTTCAAGCAAACATGCTGCTTCTACCCCAAAGAATATGCAAATGAAACTTGCTTCCTCTCCGCTCAAAAAGGAAACTTGTTTACGCTAACAATAGGAGAAGATCTCATATTTTTTGCGAATATTTGCCAGAACTTAAGAAAATGAATCCCGAACAAAGAAAAGAGGAGATGTTTATGGTTTGTCTTTTCTAGTCAAAGCATCCTGAGAGACTGTTACAGACCATTAATAACTTCGTCCGCACCAGATCCGTCGAGATGGGAACAACAACTTTAAATCAGAAAAACAGTCAGTTTTGAAGGTGTTTGGAACCAATCAGAATCTCCTCCCCCAGCCTTCCATCAGGCACCCTGGTGAGTGTTGTTCGCGTTCGTCGCCGCGGCTGCAGAGGAGGACGCCTGGCCACCAGCCGGCTGCATATCTGCACGCGACATCAAAACATCACTACTTCTGACGTGAAAACACCTTCGAATTCCCTGTAAGCTCAGTGCAAAAACCGAAAGAAACTCGGTCCTCGACATACCGGTTGCGTTGGGAGGCAGCATCGACACTGCATGGGAGGGCAGCTGCAGCGCGAAGTTGTGCGGGAGAGAAGGCACCTGCATGGAGAAGCCCTGCATCTGCGCCGCCGCCGGGTGCGGCGCATACGGCTGCCCCGCCGCGATCTGCTGCGCCACCGGCGAGAGCACCGCTGCCCTCGGCGTCGGGGCCTGCATCTGCATGTACCCCACGTACTGATGGTAGGGCGGTGGCCCTGTCGGCGACGCCAGCCCAGCCGCATACAGCTGAGCATAGTAGTTCTGCACCATTTGAGGGGTCATCATGGCCTGCACATCACTCATGGGTTATCATACAAGCGTAGGAATAAACATGGCCACAACTGGACACTTGAACATCATCAGTGTGTCAGTCAGTGTCCGAACAATCAGCACCGATCATTCGGAAATGAATGGCCGATCGATGGTTCAAAGTGTTTCCAAATCCTAACGGTGCAACTAATCTTATCAGGTACTCGGACGTGCCGATCTTGGAATGTTTCTGTAGCAGCAAATCATGACTGAGCTGCGCGTTTTACGTAGCCAGGGGCAGCGGCAGCGCAGCGGAGGAAGCGCTCGCGGGGCATGTGGCGTGCCTGGGTAGCGCGCGCGCGAGTGGCATGCACTGGGCTGGGCTGGCGAGTGTGTGCTGCACTGCATGTGATAAAAGGCACTGAAGCAAAGAAGGTGGGCGTTGAGGGGGCACAGCAGAGCAGAGCAGGGGGACATGCTTACCTGTGGGTATTGATAGTCGGGTGGGCCCCAGTACCTGCAAGCAAAAGACATGGCAAAGCTTCTTCAGCGAGTGATATGATCCGGGGGAAAAGAGAAGAGCTTGGGGCTGGCCCCCCTGGGTAGTTATAAGAGGCCTACTTATCCATTACCAAGGCTGTAAAGTCCAGAATCTAGATCATTGACCTACCTAGCCCACAACTCACCTAGCCCACAACTGGCTAGGACCATCCTGTTCATGACTAGAAAAAAGCTTCTCTCCCTTTTTTCTACTCCCTATGTTCACTTTCATAACACGTTTTAGACAGCCGAAATTTTAGATGAGTTGTGAACGGAGAGAGTAAATGTCTAAACGGTCTTACAAAAGTGAACGGAGAGAGTAACTTTTACCACTAAATGAATAAAACTGCCCAGGTTTCTCCTCCCTTTCTCAAGGAAAATTTCATCAACAGAGAAAACTGATGACTGCCACAAACACCTGTAAAAACCAGGAATGGCAATGGTGCACGGTGGACGCATTAAAAACCCTGCGGCAAGATAACCAACAGGCGCAGAAAATGTTGGCAGGCGAGGCAACACCCTGCATGGCGAAAGAGACCCGCGCCAGCACGAGAAAGGGCTGGGGGACCGTCGCCGGCCCGCTCCGGTCAGCCTCCCGCCTCCCTTCCCTCCACCGCCCACCCAAACTGACCACGACCTCTCTCAGCTACTAGTATCACCCATGCATGCTCGTAGGTGTAGCCATGTGGAATTTGCAGGGAGAAGGCAGGGCTTACCATGGCTGCGAAGGGGGCGGCTGGTGGTACATCGCCGGGCCAGGGCTGGGCATCAGGCCCATCTGCTGCTGCGGAGGAGGAGGAGCCCTCGGGCTGGGGATGTAGTACTGCGGGCCCTGCGGCGGCACCGGCGCCGGCGGGCCCTGCTGCCAGTAGGGCACGGCCGACGGCCTCCCTGCATTCATCCATTCATCATGTTAGTAGTATTTACAGCGTCAGTAAATAGGAATGTCTCAAAAAAAAGTAAATAAATAGGATGAAACCAGGATGAAACCATTTCGCCGCCATGTTATGCGCCGCAGAGCGGCAGAGAGGGGGCGCGAAAGCAACAACACCAAGCAAGTACTAAATGAAGCGGTACGTGCGCGGCAGGCGTGTGCATGTCTGCCGCTCTGCATGTACAACCGGTACGTTTCCGGCGCGCAAAACGCTACGAAAACTGAAATAAAAACTGCCGGCTTCGGTCGACCGATCGGTCGATCTGCGGCGGAGGGCCGGGAAAGGGCCTCGCCATGTGCGCGGCGTGTTGACGCTTTGACCGGCCGGTTCTGGCAGGCGAGTACCACTGCTGCTAGCTACGTAACTGTTGCCTTCCCGGAGAAAAATATTGGTCGCCGCTCAGTACAGCCTACACACAGGAGCATCAAATTCTGGTTGGCGTCGTGGCCCTCTTGGTGCTAAACTACTGTTTTTTCCTGAGGAAACAAGATACTCACTCCTAGTAGTAGTAGAAGTAGTAATGACGAGGTAAGCAGGGGCGCTAATAGACCGGTCAAAGGGTATATGCGTCGAAGCATTTTGTATGGGTTGCTTCCTGGATCCTGTTTTTACCGCTGGAAAGCGGGGCGCCTGATCGATCCTCCTCTCCACTCCACCCGACAGTTATCTTGTCCTTTACACCACATCCCTGCTGCCATGCCATGCCGCAACCGACCACGCCACATCCAGTCAAAGCAAGCAGCCCCCCTCTCTCACCTGCTTACTCTATTCGTTTTTGCCACACAAGATAAGAAGCTACTGCTGCTACTACCAGTACTACATTAACGTGATCATTAAGGAATCTGATTAAGTGGAAACATGGTTAATTTGATCAAGGTACTAGCATCCCTGTTCTCTGAGGTAATTTTCTTGATTAAGCCCCACGCAACCGATGGATGGACGGATGGATGGATCACATACCATAACTGCCGATTCTAAATTTGATAACTGCCAGTTGGTCTCTAGTACGCCAATAAAGAATGGAGCGAGCAAATACGGCTGGATTAGCTGTGGCTAAAACTTGTGTGCGCGTATATAGCCACGCGTGGACGTGGTGGTGGGGTGGGGCAGGCACGGGCAGGAGGACGCACCGAGGCGGCAGCGCGACGAACTGACAGGCCAGCCTGGTCAAGCCCGGCCCGGCCATACGACCCTCCCTCCCTCCCCTCGCGCCGTGCGTGCCCGCCACCACACCCACACCAGCGCCTGCCTGGCTCCCGTGCGCTGGCATGGCACTATGGCAGACGGACGGCACTACCCCGGCCGGACGGGGTGAGATCCGCCGCGGCCTCCTCCGGATCGCCTCCATTTGGCGCGCACCGGAGGAACAGTGGCTTTGGGTTGGTTGGCGCGGCTCCGGTTTGATTTTCCGGACGGGAAATGCGCTTCTGCCTACGTGTTCGTGGGAGGGGGGAATTTGGGTGGTGGCGGTAATAAGGAAGGAGACAAAATTTGTTCTTGTTTAGTAAGATTATTATTGGTTTCCCTTCTCCTTGTGATGGCCGATGGATGGATGGATCGATGGATCACTCACCTCGAGGATGCGCGGGCCGCGGCGGGCCCAGCGAGGCAATGTTGCAGTTGGCGCGCCGCCCGGTGATCATCGGGTTCGGGTCCTGCACCGCCCGCCGCGCCGCCTCCGCCTCCCGGAACGTCACCTGTTGCGCCATGCGTCCGTCCATCGATCTCGTTAGCCGCGAGGGGAGCAAGAATTTTTACGGCAGCATGCCGCACGCGCGCGCGCGCGCGGACAGGCCGGGGAAGGAGGAGGAGGGGGAGCGCGCGGCTTACGAATCCGTAGCCCTTGGAGCGGCCGGTGAGGCGGTCCGTGATGACGACGGCCTCCAGGATGTCGCCGTACTGCTCGAAGTGCTGCCGGAGGCCCTCCGACGGGGTCTCCCACGCCAGCCCGCCCACGAACACCTTCGTCTCCGTCGTGTCACCGAACCGCGACCGGTACGAGGACGCCGTCGACGACGACGCCGCCATCACGCCCGCCCGCCCTGCTCCGAGTCGTCGCAAGAAGGAGGCTTGCCGGCGTGGAGTGCCGACCGACGATCTTGCTATCCCCTGGTGAACTACCTTGCGCGCTACGGTCGAACTGGTTGGTTGGTTGATTCCGGCGCGCTGCCGCAGCCGCCCTCAGTGCGCGCGCTCTTGCTGTGCTGTGTGTGGCAGCCTAGGCAGTGGCGGAGCGCGCTGCCATATATAAACCGAGCTCGCTGTGATGTGCTGGCTTAATGATCAGAAGCGGTGGAGGGGGATTCTGATGAGGCGGCAGTTGCAATTGGGGTGGCCGGTGGAGATGGGGAGAAGGAAGAGGGGGAGGGGGTTCAGTGGGGAGGGAGGCGAGACAGGCAGGCGCAAGGGGTTGTGCGCTGGAAGAGACGGTTAGGGTGGGGTGACAGCTATGTGCAGCCTTTTATACTGTTCCTTTTTCTCCCCCTTCATTCCCCTTATGGGCGCCCTCTCTATTTTTGTTCCTCAAACCCACATCTCATTTGATTTCATTTCGGAGAGAAATCCCACATTTCCGTTTAATTGAAACAGAACTACTCTAGTGTGTCATTTTCAGAAGACAAAAAAATAGGCGCATTTCCTTTGCCAAGAACTCACACGCTTGAAATGGGTGCCTCGACGTAGCCCCGCGAGGAAGTGGTGATTTTTTGATACAAAAGAGAGTGGCCTGTGCTAGGGTGCCGACAAACGCAAACCGAGACGAAGAAGCACAACATCCCACCCCTGTCTGGCGTGCTTTTGCAACTGATAGAAGATGGATGACAAATAATGCCCGAAACACGTGTCATAGGAAATGAATGGAGAGGCGACGGGGAGGTGGGGTCTAGGCCAAGACCTCTGTGCCGCACATAGAGGGAGAGTGCACGGATCGCGTGCCATGCATCTTTTGGCTCATTGATTTCACTAAACAATGGACACCCACCCCTGTTAGGCTTGTTTTTGCTACTGCTCGAAGATGGATGACAAAGAATGCCCGAAACACGTGTCATAGGAAATGAATGGAGAGGCGACGGGGAGGTGGGGTCCAGGCCAAGACCTTTGCGCCACACATAGAGGGGGAGTGCACGGATCGCGTTCCATGCATCTTTTGGCTCATTGATTTCACTAAACAGTGGACCCCGCCCCTATTAGGCGTGTTTTTGCTACTGCTAGAACATGGATGGCAAAGAATGCCTTAAACACGTGTCATAGGAAATGAATGGAGATGCGATGGGGAGGTGGGGTCCGGGCCAGGACCTCTGCGCCGCACATAGAGGGACAGTGCACAGATCGCGTGCCATGCATCTTTTGGCTCGTTGATTTCACTAAACAGCAGACCCCACCCCTATTAGGCGTGTTTGTGCTACTGCTAGAAGATGGATGGCAAAGAATGCCTTAAACACCTGTCGTAGGAAATGAATGGAGAGGCGACCGGTGGGGGGGGGGGTCCAGGCCAAGACCTCTGCGCTGCACATAGAGGGAGAGTGCACGGATCGCGTGCAATGCATCTTTTGCCTCGTCAGTTTCACTAAACAGTGGCCCCCACCCCTGTTAGGCGTGCTTTTTGCTACTACTAGAAGATGGATGGCAAAGAATGTCTGAAACACGTGTCATAGGAAATGAATGAAGAGGTGACGGGGAGGTGGGGCCCAGGCCAAGACCTCTGTGCCGCACATAGAGGGAGAGTGCACGGATCACGTGCAATGCATCTTTTGCCTCGTTGATTTCACCGAATAGTGGACCTACAATTGCACCAGTCAACTTTCACCGGCTAGATGCATGTACCTAGTACATGATTTAAGGAAGTAAAAGAATGAGTTTTGCCAACAACAAAAAATATGGGCACATGTAATATATAGGTACATGAACATATATCAATACTTGGGTGCACAGAAAAAAAACCCAGAGAAACAACCCATAACCCAGTCAACCCCCCGAGGTCTCATGTACCACACGAAACACCCATAGAAGAATTGGTGGCAAGTGACAATGTTGGTAAATCTAAGAAACACCTTTGATCCCTAGGTCATAACACTCTACTTTGTGAGAAGAAATATCTAAATCGATGTTGGATCAAACTGAGAACCTCCAGCTATTGATCAAGTGCAATATAAATAACTGAGCTATTACTCCTTCCGTTTAGTTTTATGAGGCCTCCTTGTATCTTGGGTCAAAATTTGACCATCTAGTTGACCATCCTGCTAGAAGATGGATGGCAAAGAATGTCTGCAACACGTGTCATAGGAAATGAATGGGGAGAGGCGGGGGGGGGGGGGGTCCAAGCCAAGACCTCTGCACCGCACATAGAGGGAGAGCGCAAGGATCGTGTGCAATGCATTTTTTGCCTCGTTGATTTCACTAAACAGTGGACCCCCACCCCTGTTAGGCGTGTTTTTGCTACTGCTAGAAGATGGATGGCAAAGAATGCCTAAAATACGTGTCATAGGAAATGAATGGAGAGGCGACAGGGAGGCGGGGTCCAGGCCATGACCTTTGCGCCGCACATAGAGGGAGAGTGCACGGATCGCGTGCAATGCATCTTTTGCCGCGTTGATTTCATAGAATAGTGGACCTACAATTACACCAATCAACTTTCATCGGCGAGATGCATGTACCTAGTACATGATTTAAGGAAGTAAAACAATGAGTTTTGCCAACAACAAAAAATATGGGCACATGTAATATATAGGTACATGAACATACATCAATACTTGGGTGCACAGAAAAAAACCTAGAGAAACAACCCATAACCCAGTCAACCCCCCGAGGTCTCATGTACCACACGAAACACCCATAGAAGAATTGGTGGCAAGTGACAATGTTGGTAAATCTAAGAAACCCCTTTCATCCCTAGGTCATAACACTCTATTTTGTGAGAAGAAATATCTAAATCGATGTTGGATCAAACTGAGAACCTCCAGCTACTGATCAAGCATACTGAGCTATTACTCCTTCCATCCGGTTTTATGAGGCCTCCTTGTATTTTGGGTCAAAATTTGACCATCTAGTTGACCATCCTGCTAGAAGATGGATGGCAAAGAATGTCTGCAACACGTGTCATAGGAAATGAATGGGGAGAGGGGGGGGGTCCAAGCCAAGACCTCTGCACCGCACATAGAGGAAGAGCGCAAGGATCGTGTGCAATGCATCTTTTGCCTCGTTGATTTCACTAAACAGTGGACCCCCACCCCTATTAGGCGTCTTTTTGCTACTACTAGAAGATGGATGGCAAAGAATGCCTACAATACGTGTCATAGGAAATGAATGGAGAGGCGACAGGGAGGCGGGGTCCAGGCCATGACCTCTGCGCCGCACATAGAGGGAGAGTGCATGGATCGCGTGCAATGCATCTTTTGCCGCGTTGATTTCACTGAATAGTGGACCTACAATTACACCAGTCAACTTTCATCGGTGAGATGCATGCACCTAGTACATGATTTAAGGAAGTAAAACAATGAGTTTTGCCAACAACAAAAAATATGGGCACATGTAATATATAGGTACATGAACATATATCAATACTTGGGTGCATAGAAAAAAAACCCAGAGAAACAACCCATGACCCACTCAACCCCCCAAGGTCTCATGTATCACACGAAACACCCATAGAAGTGAAGGAAATATGCCCTAGAGGCAATAATAAAGTTATTATTTATTTCCTTATTTCATGATAAATGTTTATTATTCATGCTAGAATTGTATTAACCGGAAACATAATACATGTGTGAATACATAGACAAACAAAGTGTCACTAGTATGCCTCTACTTGACTAGCTCGTTAATCAAAGATGGTTATGTTTCCTGACCATGAACAATGAGTTGTTATTTGAGTAACGAGGTCACATCATTAGTTGAATGATCTGATTGACATGACCCATTCCATTAGCTTAGCACCTGATCGTTTAGTATGTTGCTATTGCTTTCTTCATGACTTATACATGTTCCTATGACTATGAGATTATGCAACTCCCGTTTACCGGAGGAACAATTTGGGTGCTACCAAACGTCACAACGTAACTGGGTGATTATAAAGGAGCATTACAGGTGTCTCCAAAGGTAGATGTTGGGTTGGCGTATTTCGAGATTAGGATTTGTCACTCCGATTGTCGAAGAGGTATCTCTGGGCCCTCTCGGTAATACACATCACATAAGCCTTGCAAGCATTACAACTAATATGTTAGTTGTGAGATGATGTATTACGGAACGAGTAAAGAGACTTGCCGGTAACGAGATTGAACTAGGTATTGGATACCGACGATCGAATCTCGGGCAAGTAACATACCGATGACAAAGGGAACAACGTATGTTGTTATGCGGTCTGACCGATAAAGATCTTCGTAGAATATGTAGGAGCCAATATGGGCATCCAGGTCCCGCTATTGGTTATTGACCGGAGACGTGTCTCGGTCATGTCTACATTGTTCTCGAACCCGTAGGGTCCGCACGCTTAAGGTTACGATGACAGTTATATTATGAGTTTATGCATTTTGATGTACCGAAGGTTGTTCGGAGTCCCGGATGTGATCACAGACATGACGAGGAGTCTCGAAATGATCGAGACATAAATATTGATATATTGGAAGTCTATGTTTGGACATCGGAAATGTTCCGGGTGAAATCGGGATTTTACCGGGTTACCGGGAGGTTACCGGAACCCCCCGGGAGCCATATGGGCCATCATGGGCCTTAGTGGAAAGGAGAAAGGGGCAGCCCAAGGGGGCTGCGCGCCTCCCCCCTTCCCCTAGTCCTATTAGGACTAGGATAGGTGGCCGGCCACCCCTCTCCCTCTTTCCCCCTTGGGAATCCTAGTTGGAATAGGATTGGGGGGGGGGAGTCCTACTCCCGGTAGGAGTAGGACTCCTCCTGCGCCACCTCCTCCTGGCCGGCGCCTCCTCCCCCCTTGGCTCCTTTATATACGGAGGCAGGGGCACCTCTAAACACACAAGTTGACACAAGTTGATCCACGTGATCGATTCCTTAGCCGTGTGCGGTGCCCCCTGCCACCATATTCCTCGATAATACTGTAGCGGAGTTTAGGCGAAGCCCTGCTGCTGTAGTTCATCAAGATCGTCACCACGCCGTCGTGCTGACGAAACTCTTCCCCGACACTTTGCTGGATCGGAGTCCGGGGATCGTCATCGAGCTGAACGTGTGCTCGAACTCGGAGGTGCCGTAGTTTCGGTGCTTGATCGGTTGGATCGTGAAGACGTACGACTACTTCCTCTACGTCGTGTAATCGCTTCCGCAGTCGGTCTGCGTTGGGTACGTAGACAACACTCTCCTCTCGTTGCTATGCATCACATGATCCTGTGTGCGCGTAGGAAAATTTTTGAAATTACTACGAAACCCAACAGTGGCATCCGAGCCAGGTTATTGATGTTGATGTTATATGCACGAGTAGAACACAAGTGAGTTGTGGACGATACAAGTCATACTGCCTACCAGCATGTCATATTTTGGTTCGGCGGTATTGTTGGACGAGACGACCCAGACCAACCTTACGCGTACGCTTACGCGAGACCGGTTCCCTCGACGTGCTTTGCACAGAGATGGCTTGCGGGCGACTGTCTCTCCAACTTTAGTTGAACCAAGTATGGCTACGCCCGGTCCTTGCGAAGGTTAAAACGGAGTCTATTTGACAAACTATCGTTGTGGTTTTGATGCGTAGGTGAGATTGGTTCTTACTTAAGCCCGTAGCAGCCACGTAAAACATTGCAACAACAAAGTAGAGGACGTCTAACTTGTTTTTGCAGGGCATGTTGTGATGTGATATGGTCAAGGCATGATGCTAAATTTTATTGTATGAGATGATCATGTTTTGTAACCAAGTTATCGGCAACTGGCAGGAGCCATATGGTTGTCGCTTTATTGTATGCAATGCAATCGCGATGTAATGCTTAACTTTATTACTAAACGGTAGTGATAGTCGTGAAAGCATAAGATTGGCGAGACGACAAAGATGCTACGATGGAGATCAAGGTGTCGCGCCGGTGACGATGGTGATCATGACGGTGCTTCGGAGATGGAGATCACAAGCACGAGATGATGATGGCCATATCATATCACTTATATTAATTGCATGTGATGTTTATCTTTTTATGCATCTTATCTTGCTTTGATTGACGGTAGCATTATAAGATGATCTCTCATTAAATTATCAAGAAGTGTTCTCCCTGAGTATGCACCGTTGCCAAAGTTCGTCGTGCCCAGACACCACGTGATGATCGGGTGTGATAAGCTCTACGTCCATCTACAACGGGTGCAAGCCAGTTTTTGCACACGCAGAATACTCAGGTTAAACTTGACGAGCCTAGCATATGCAGATATGGCCTCGGAACACGGAGACCGAAAGGTCGAGCGTGAATCATATAGTAGATATGATCAACATAAATGATGTTCACCATTGAAAACTACTCCATCTCACGTGATGATCGGTCATGGTTTAGTTGATTTGGATCACGTAATCACTTAGAAGATTAGAGGGATGTCTATCTAAGTGGGAGTTCTTAAGTAATATGATTAATTGAACTTAAATTTATCATGAACTTAGTACTTGATAGTATCTTGCTTGTTTATGTTGATTGTAGATAGATGGCTCGTGCTGTTGTTCCGTTGAATTTTAATGCGTTCCTTGAGAAAGCAAAGTTGAAAGATGATGGTAGCAATTACACGGACTGGGTCCGTAACTTGAGGATTATCCTCATTGCTGCACAGAAGAATTACGTCCTGGAAGCACCGCTGGGTGCCAGGCCTGCTGCTGGAGCAACGCCAGATGTTATGAACGTCTGGCAGAGCAAAGCTGATGACTACTCGATAGTTCAGTGTGCCATGCTTTACGGCTTAGAATCGGGACTTCAACGACGTTTTGAACGTCATGGAGCATATGAGATGTTCCAGGAGTTGAAGTTAATATTTCAAGCAAATGCCCGGATTGAGAGATATGAAGTCTCCAATAAGTTCTATAGCTGCAAGATGGAGGAGAACAGTTCTGTCAGTGAGCATATACTCAAAATGTCTGGGTATAATAATCACTTGATTCAATTGGGAGTTAATCTTCCAGATGATTGCGTCATCGACAGAATTCTCCAATCACTGCCACCAAGCTACAAGAGCTTCGTAATGAACTATAATATGCAAGGGATGAACAAGACTATTCCCGAGCTCTTCGCAATGCTGAAAGCTGCGGAGGTAGAAATCAAGAAGGAGCATCAAGTGTTGATGGTTAACAAGACCACTAGTTTCAAGAAAAAGGGCAAAGGGAAGAAAAAGGGGAACTTCAAGAAGAACGGCAAGCAAGTTGCTGCTCAAGAGAAGAAACCCAAGTCTGGACCTAAGCCTGAAACTGAGTGCTTCTACTGCAAGCAGACTGGTCACTGGAAGCGGAACTGCCCCAAGTATTTGGCGGATAAGAAGGATGGCAAGGTGAACAAAGGTATATGTGATATACATGTTATTGATGTGTACCTTACTAGAGCTCGCAGTAGCACCTGGGTATTTGATACTGGTTCTGTTGCTAATATTTGCAACTCGAAACAGGGACTACAGAATAAGCGAGCACTGGCAAAGGACGAGGTGACGATGCGCGTGGGAAACGGTTCCAAAGTCGATGTGATCGCAGTCGGCACGCTACCTCTACATCTACCTTCGGGATTAATATTAGACCTAAGTAATTGTTATTTGGTGCCAGCGTTGAGCATGAACATTATATCTGGATCTTGTTTAATGCGAGATGGTTATTCATTTAAATCAGAGAATAATGGTTGTTCTATTTATATGAGTAATATCTTTTATGGTCATGCACCCTTGAAGAGTGGTCTATTTTTATTGAATCTCGATAGTAGTAATACACATATTCATAATGTTGAAGCCAAAAGATGCAGAGTTGATAATGAAAGTGCAACTTATTTGTGGCACTGTCGTTTAGGTCATATCGGTATAAAGCGCATGAAGAAACTCCATACCGATGGACTTTTGGAACCACTTGATTATGAATCACTTGGTACTTGCGAACCGTGCCTCTTGGGCAAGATGACTAAAACACCGTTCTCCGGTACTATGGAGAGAGCAACAGATTTGTTGGAAATCATACATACCGATGTATGTGGCCCGATGAATATTGAGGCTCGTGGCGGATATCGTTATTTTCTCACCTTCACAGATGATTTAAGCAGATATGGGTATATTTACTTAATGAAACATAAGTCTGAAACATTTGAAAAGTTCAAAGAATTTCAGAGTGAAGTTGAAAATCATCGTAACAAGAAAATAAAGTTTCTACGATCTGATCGTGGAGGAGAATATTTGAGTTACGAGTTTGGTGTACATTTGAAAAACTGTGGAATAGTTTCGCAACTCACGCCACCCGGAACACCACAGCGTAATGGTGTGTCCGAACGTCGTAATCGTACTTTACTAGATATGGTGCGATCTATGATATCTCTTTACCACTATCGTTTTGGGGTTATGCATTAGAGACAGCTGCATTCACGTTTTAAAATAGGGCACCATCTAAATCCGTTGAAACGACACTGTATGAACTATGGTTTAGCAGTAAACCTAACCTGTTGTTTCTTAAAGTTTGGGGCTGCGATGCTTATGTGAAAAAGTTTCATCCTGATAAGCTCGAACCCAAATCGGAGAAGTGCGTCTTCATACCCAAAGGAAATTGTTGGGTACACCTTCTATCACAGATCCGAAGGCAAGACATTCGTTGCTAAAATGGATCCTTTCCAGAGAAGGAGTTTCTCTCGAAAGAAGTGAGTGGGAGGAGAGTAGAACTTGATGAGGTAATTATACCTTCTCCCTTATTGGAAAGTAGTTCATCACAGAAATCAGTTCCAGTGATTCCTACACCAATAAGTGAGGAAGTTAATGATGATGATCATCAAACTTCAGATCAAGTTACTACCAAACCTCGTAGGTCTTCCAGAGTAAGATCCGCACCAGAGTGGTACGGTAATCATGTTCTGGAAGTCATGTTACTAGACCATGATGAACCTACGAACTATGAAGAAGTGATGGTGAGCCCAGATTCCGCAAAGTGGCTTGAAGCCATGAAATCTGAGATGGGATCCATGTATGAGAACAAAGTATGGACTTTGGTTGACTTGCCCGATGATCGGCAAGCAATTGAGAATAAATGGATCTTCAAGAGGAAGACGGACGCTGATAGTAGTGTTACTATCTACAAAGCTAGAATTGTCGCAAAAAAAAAGGTTTTCGACAAGTTCAAGGTGTTGACTACGATGAGATTTTCTCACTCGTATCTATGCTTAAGTCTGTCCGAATCATGTTAGCAATTGCCGCATTTTATGAAATCTGGCAAATGGATAAACAAAACTGCATTCCTTAATGGATTTATTAAAGAAGAGTTGTATATGATGCAACCAGAAGGTTTTGTCAATCCTAAAGGTACTAACAAAATGTGCAAGCTCCAGCGATCCATCTATGGACTGGTGCAAGCCTCTCGGAGTTGGAATATACGCTTTGATGAGTTGATCAAAGCATATGGTTTTATACAGACTTTTTGAGAAGCCTGTATTTACAATAAAGTGAGTGGGAGCACTACAACCTTTCTGATTAGTATATGTGAGTGACATATTGTTGATCAGAAATGATGTAGAATTTTTCTGCAAAGCATAAAGGAGTGTTTTAAAGGAGTTCTTTAAAAGGAAAAGACCTCAGTAAAAGCTACTTACATATTAAGCATCAAGATCTATTGAGATAGATCAAGACGCTTGATAAGATTTTCAATGAGTACATACCTTGGCAAGATTTTGAAATAGTTCAAAATGGAACAGTCAAAGAAAGAGTTCTTGCCTGTGTTGCAAAGGTATGAAATTGAGTAAGACTCAAATCCCGACCACAGCAGAAAATAGAAAAAATGAAAAGTCATTCCCTGTGCCTCAGTCATAGGTTCTATAAAGTATGCTATGCTCTGTACCAGACCTATTGTATACCTTACTCTGAATTTGGCAAGAGAGTACAATAGTGATCTAGGAGTAGATCACTGGACATTGGTCAAGAATATCCTTAGTAAGGACTAAGGAGATGTTTCTCGATTATGGAGGTGATAAAAGAGTTTGTTGTAAAAGTTACACTAAGTCTCAACCTGGATACATATTGAAAGTGGGAGCAATTAGCTAGAGTAGCTCCGTGCAGAGCATTGTTGACATAAATATTTGCAAAATACTTACGGATCTGAATATGACAGACCCGTTGACTAAGATTCTCTCACAAGCAAAAACATGATCGCACCTTAGTACTCCTTGGGTGTTAATCACATAGCGATGTGAACTAGATGACTGAATCTAGTAAAACCCTTTGGGTGTTGATCACATATCGATGTGAACTATGGGTGTTAATCACATGGTGATGTGAACTATTGCTGTTAAATCACATGGCGATGTGAACTAGATTATTGACTCTAGTGCAAGTGGGAGACTGAAGGAAATATGCCCTAGAGGCAATAATAAAGTTATTATTTATTTCCTTATTTCATGATAAATGTTTATTATTCATGCTAGAATTGTATTAACCGGAAACATAATACATGTGTGAATACATAGACAAACAAAGTGTCACTAGTATGCCTCTACTTGACTAGCTCGTTAATCAAAGATGGTTATGTTTCCTGACCATGAACAATGAGTTGTTATTTGAGTAACGAGGTCACATCATTAGTTGAATGATCTGATTGACATGACCCATTCCATTAGCTTAGCACCTGATCGTTTAGTATGTTGCTATTGCTTTCTTCATGACTTATACATGTTCCTATGACTATGAGATTATGCAACTCCCGTTTACCGAAGGAACACTTTGGGTGCTACCAAACGTCACAACGTAACTGGGTGATTATAAAGGAGCATTACAGGTGTCTCCAAAGGTAGATGTTGGGTTGGCGTATTTCGAGATTAGGATTTGTCACTCCGATTGTCGAAGAGGTATCTCTGGGCCCTCTCGGTAATACACATCACATAAGCCTTGCAAGCATTACAACTAATATGTTAGTTGTGAGATGATGTATTACGGAACGAGTAAAGAGACTTGCCGGTAATGAGATTGAACTAGGTATTGGATACCGACGATCGAATCTCGGGCAAGTAACATACCGATGACAAAGGGAACAACGTATGTTGTTATGCGGTCTGACCGATAAAGATCTTCGTAGAATATGTAGGAGCCAATATGGGCATCCAGGTCCCGCTATTGGTTATTGACCGGAGACGTGTCTCGGTCATGTCTACATTGTTCTCGAACCCGTAGGGTCCGCACGCTTAAGGTTACGATGACATTTATATTATGAGTTTATGCATTTTGATGTACCGAAGGTTGTTCGGAGTCCCGGATGTGATCACGGACATGACGAGGAGTCTCAAAATGATCGAGACATAAAGATTGATATATTGGAAGTCTATGTTTGGACATCGGAAATGTTCCAGGTGAAATCGGGATTTTACCGGGTTACCGGGAGGTTACCGGAACCCCCCGGGAGCCATATGGGCCATCATTGGCCTTAGTGGAAAGGAGAAAGGGGCAGCCCAAGGGGGCTGCGCGCCTCCCCCCCTTCCCCTAGTCCTATTAGGACTAGGAGAGGTGGCCGGCCACCCCTCTCCCTCTTTCCCCCTTGGGAATCCTAGTTGGAATAGGATTGGGGGGGGAGTCCTACTCCCGGTAGGAGTAGGACTCCTCCTGCGCCACCTCCTCCTGGCCGGCGCCTCCTCCCCCCTTGGCTCCTTTATATACGGAGGCAGGGGCACCTCTAAACACACAAGTTGACACAAGTTGATCCACGTGATCGATTCCTTAGCCGTGTGCGGTGCCCCCTGCCACCATATTCCTCGATAATACTGTAGCGGAGTTTAGGCGAAGCCCTGCTGCTGTAGTTCATCAAGATCGTCACCACGCCGTCGTGCTGACGAAACTCTTCCCCGACACTTTGCTGGATCGGAGTCCAGGGATCGTCATCGAGCTGAACGTGTGCTCGAACTCGGAGGTGCCGTAGTTTCGGTGCTTGATCGGTTGGATCGTGAAGACGTACGACTACTTCCTCTACATCGTGTAATCGCTTCCGCAGTCGGTCTGCATTGGGTACGTAGACAACACTCTCCTCTCGTTGCTATGCATCACATGATCCTGTGTGCGCGTAGGAAACTTTTTGAAATTACTACGAAACCCAACAAGAAGAATTGGTGTCAAGTGACAATGTTGGTAAATCTAAGAAACACCTTTGATCCCTAGGTCATAACACTCTATTTTGTGAGAAGAAATATCTAAATCGATGTTGGGTCAAACTGAGAACCTCCAGCTACTGATCAAGTGCAATATAAATGACTGAGCTATTACTCCTTCCGTCGGGGTTTATGAGGCCTCCTTGTATTTTGGGTCAAAATTTGACCATCCTGCTAGAGGATGGATGGAAAAGAATGCGTGCAGCACGTGTCATAGGAAATGAATGGGGAGAGGCGAGGAGGGGGGGGGGTCCAGGCCAAGACCTTTGCACCGCACATCGATGGAGAGTGCAATGATCGCGTGCAATGCATTTTTTTGCCTCGTTGATTTCACTAAATAGTGGACCCACCCTTGTTAGACATGTTTTTGCTACTGCTATAAGATGGATGGCAAAGAATGCCTAAAATACGTGTCATAGGAAATGAATGGAGAGGCGAGGTCCAGGCCAAGACCTCTGCACCGCACATAGAGGGAGAGTGCATGGATCGCATGCAATGCATCTTTTGCCTAGTTGATTTCACTGAATAGTGGACCTACAATTGCACCAGTCAACTTTCATCGATGAGATGCATGTACCTAGTACACTATTTAATGAAATAAAACAATGAGTTTTTGCCAACAACAAAAAATATGGGCACATGTAATATATAGGTACATGAACATATATCAATACTTGGGTACACAGAAAATCCCCAGAGAAACAACCCATAACCCACTCAAACCCCTGAGGTCTCATGTCCACACGAAACACCCATAGAAGAATTGGTGTAAAGTGCAACGTTGGTAAATCTAAGAAACACCTTTGATCCGTAGGTCATAACACTATTTTGTGAGAAGAAATATCTAAATGGATGTTGAGTCAAACTGAGAACCTCCAGCTACTTATCAAGTGCGATATAAATGACAGAGCTATTACTAGCTCCTTCCATCTGGGTTTACAAGGCCTTCTTGTATTTTGGGTCAAAATTTGACCATCTATTTGACTAACAAAATATCAAACATATGCTGCAAAAAGTATAATGCTGGAATTCTATTTGAAATAAGAGAGGGCCTAATAAAATTGAACGGAGGGAGTACACCCTATGTCTTGATGCTAGCCTTCACAATATTCAGGACTGTGTTTGTCATGTTCGATGTTTCCTTAAAAAAATTTAGCACATTACTCCTTGAGGTTTACAACATCTTGTTCCATTTCTTTGACCATAATTTTTAGCCCAATGATCAAAAAATCACGAGGAAGTGATGATTTGGTAGAAATGAGGGTGGCTCGGGCTAGGGTGCAAACAAAAAAAAACCGTGACGAAGAAGCACAATGCTCCACCTCTATTCGGTGTTTTTTTGCTACTGTTAGGAGATGGATGGCAAAGAATGCCTTAAACACATGTCATAGGAAATGAATGGAGAGGCAATGGGGAGGTGGGGTCTAGGCAAACACCTCAACACCACACATAGATAAAGCATGCATGGATCGTGTGCAATGCATTTTTTTGCGACATCGATTTCACTAAACAATACAATGGGCCTACAATTACACCAGTAGACTTTGATCGGCGAGATGCTTGTAATGTACTTAGTGCACTATTTAACTAGATAAAACAATGAGTTTTGCAAACATAAAGATTATACGCGCATTGTGTAATATATAGGTACATGAACATATATCACTACTTGGGTAGACAGGAAAAAAATAGAGAAACAACTCATAATCCACTCAAGTCCGCCACGTCTCATGACCACACGAAAGGCATATAGAAGAATTGGTGTCAAGTGACATTGTTAGTATATAGCAGAAACACCTTGATCATATCAATTTGTTTTAGGGAAGAAATATCTATACCGACATGGACTGAAACTAGAACCTTCAGCTACCGGTCAAGTGCAATATAAATGACTGAACTATTGCCGTTTTTAGGAACCGGCGGGAGCGCTGCTTTTAGTATAGACAAAAAAGAGAGGAATAATATGAACATAGGGGCACATGTGTTGAGGGAAACATGGCGAAACCAATGGAATTACTAAAAGCAAAATACAACTCAGCTGACACCCATAGCGGGCATGGTGCCACCAAAAACCATATGATGCTGCTTAATGTCCTGTAGGGCAACATGCATGGCCACCTCAAGATGAGTCATTCGGGTGCCAAAAAAATATGCATGCTCCTCTCCTTCCATATATTCCATAGGGCATAGATGAGCATATCGATCCTCCACTTATATACTTCCTTTGACATTGAATCAATGGTGCCCTCTCACTAGTCAGACACACCTCCTGGCTCAGGTAGGAAGTTGGACACAACTAGGTTCTCACCAGTCCAGGCGCTCACATGGTTCCAAACACCAATGGAGAAAGGATAATTCTTGAAAAAGTTTATAATCGTTTTTGGAGCCTAGAGGCAGAGCTGGTACATTGGGTCATGGGGCCATCTACGAGCAGAAAGCCTATTCACAGTAAGAATAATGTCCTGAAGAACAAGCCATGCGGAAAAAAAATCGTATTTGGGCTCCGAATGCGAAATCCAAATCTTGGAGGAGTCAAACCTGGGGTGAGGTCCATGGAATTGAGTTGCATAGGCCGAGGCAGAATAGTAGATGTATTGATGGCAGCCTCCACAATATTCAAGGCTGTATTTTTCATGTTCGATGTTTTCTTCAAAATAAAAAAAGTTTATCACATTACTCCTTGAGGTTTACAACATCTTGTCCCATTACTTTCACTATCATTTTCAGCCCAAAGATAACAAATATATGCATATGGTCCAAAAATATCCAAGCTACGAATATAAAGTCTTGGAACTATGGCCCTTAGGGCCTGTGTAACCAAATGAATTTGATATATATTTTTAGAATCCAAACGAGATTAAGAAAAATATTTATAGAAAAAGTTGTTCACCACTATAAATTTAGTACCGTGGTTGACGATAGTGCTAGGCTTCTCGTATTGCTTCACACTGGATGCCAATGAGAACCTCTACGGTTTGTAGGATTCTCAAAACAGGGAATGAGATTTTAATGCCATGAATTTTTAGAAACACAATACAAACACATACATTCATCCCTATGAACGCCTTCGAGAGACTGAGCTGGCGGTTCTTGAGATTGACAAAGTCACCACAGGTGCATCACTCTCGATAGAAAATGTCGCCTCCATTTAAAGTATATGAAGGAAATATGCCCTAGAGGCAATAATAATGTTATTATTTTATTTCCTTATATCATGATAAATGTTTATTATTCATGCTAGAATTGTATTATCCAGAAACATAATACTTGTGTGAATACATAGACAAACTAAACGTCACTAGTATGCCTCTACTTGACTAGCTCGTTAATCAAAGATGGTTATGTTTCCTAACCATAGACATGTGTTGTCATTTGATTAACGGGATCACATTATTAGGAGAATGATGTGATTGACATGACCCATTCTATTAGCTTAGCACCCGATCGTTTAGTATGTTGCTATTGCTTTCTTCATGACTTATACATGTTCCTATGACTATGAGATTATGCAACTCCCGTTTGCCGGAGGAATACTTCGTGTGCTACCAAACGTCACAACGTAACTGGATGATTATAAAGGAGATCTACAGGTGTCTCCAAAGGTAAATGTTGGGTTGGCTTATTTCGAGATTAGGATTTGTCACTCCGATTGTCGGAGAGGTATCTCTGGGCCCTCTCGGTAATGCACATCACATAAGCCTTGCAAGCATTGCAACTAATGAGTTAGTTGCGAGATGATGTATTATGAAACGAGTAAAGAGACTTGCCGGTAACGAGATTGAACTAGGTATTGAGATACCGACGATCGAATCTCGGGCAAGTAACATACCGATGACAAAGGGAACAACGTATGTTGTTATGCGGTCTGGCCGATAAAGATCTTCATAGAATATGTGGGAGCCAATATGAGCATCCAGGTTCCGCTATTGGTTATTGACCGGAGACATGTCTCGGTCATGTCTACATTATTCTCGAACCCGTAGGGTCCGCACGCTTAAGGTTTCGATGACAGTTATATTATGAGTTTATGAGTTTTGATGTAACGAAGTTAGTTCGGAGTCCCGGATGTGATCACGGACATGACGAGGAATCTCGAAATGGTCAAGACATAAAGATTGATATATTGGACGGCTATATTCAGACACCGGAAGTGTTCCGGATGATTTCGGAGAAAACCGAAGTGCCGGAGGGTTACCGAAACCCCCCCGGGAAAAGTAATGGGCCTTATGGGCCCTAGTGGAGAGAGAGGGGGGCGGCGCCCCCCTTTCCTTCTCCCTCTCCCCCTTCCTTTCCCCCTCCTAGTAGGAGTAGGAAAGAGGGGAGTCCTACTCCTACTAGGAGGAGGACTCCTCCTTGGCGCGCCCTAGGGCCGGCCGGCCTCCTCCCCTTGCTCCTTTATATACGGGGGCAGGGGGCACCCCTAGACACACAAGTTGATCCACGTGATCGTTTTCTTAGCTGTGTGCGATGCCCCCTTCCACCATACTCCTCGATAATACTGTAGCGGTGCTTAGGCGAAGCCCTGCGATAGTAGAACATCAAGATCGTCACCACGCCGTCGTGCTGAAGGAACTCTTCCCCGACACTTTGCTGGGTCGGAGTCCGGGGATCGTCATCGAGCTGAACGTGTGCTAAAACTCGGAGGTGCCGTAGTTTCGGTGCTTGATCGGTCGGGCCGTGAAGATGTACGACTACATCAACCACGTTGTCATAACGCTTCCGCTGTCGGTCTACGAGGGTACGTAGATCACACTCTTCCCTCTTGTTGCTATGCATCACCATGATCTTGCGTGTGCATAGGAATTTTTTTGAAATTACTACGTTCCCCAACAGTGGCACCCGAGCCTAGGTTTTATGTGTTGATGTTATATGCACGAGTAGAACACAAGTGAGTTGTGGGCGATATAAGTCATACTGCTTACCAGCATGTCATACTTTGGTTCGGCGGTATTGTTGGATGAAGCGGCCCGGACCGACATTACGCGTACGCTTACGCGAGACTGGTTCTACCGACGTGCTTTGCACACAGGTGGCTGGCGGGTGTCAGTTTCTCCAACTTTAGTTGAACCAAGTGTGGCTACGCCCGGTCCTTGCGAAGGTTAAAACAGCACCAACTTGACAAACTATCGTTGTGGTTTTGATGCGTAGGTAAGATTGGTTCTTGCTTAAGCCCATAGAAGCCACGTAAAACTTGCAACAACAAAGTAGAAGATGTCTAACTTGTTTTTGCAGGGCATGTTGTGATGTGATATGGTCAAGACATGATGCTAAATTTTATTGTATGAGATGATCATGTTTTGTAACCGAGTTATCGGCAACTGGCAGGAGCCATATGGTTGTCGCTTTATTGTATGCAATGCAATTGCGCTGTAATGCTTTACTTTATCACTAAGCGGTAGCGATAGTCGTGGAAGCATAAGAGTGGCGAGACGACAACGATGCTACGATGATGATCAAGGTGTCGCGCCGGTGACAATGGTGATCATGACGGTGCTTCGAAGATGGAGATCACAAGCACAAGATGATGATGGCCATATCATATCACTTATATTGATTGCATGTGATGTTTATCTTTTATGCATCTTATCTTGCTTTGTTTGACGGTAGCATTTTAAGATGATCTCTCACTAATTATCAAGAAGTGTTCTCCCTGAGTATGCACCGTTGCGAAAGTTCTTCGTGCCGAGACACCACATGATGATCAGGTGTGATAGGCTCTACGTTCAAATACAACGGGTGCAAAATAGTTGCACACGCAGAATACTCAGGTTATACTTGACGAGCCAAGCATATACAGATATGGCCTCGGAACACGGAGACCGAAAGGTCGAGCGTGAATCATATAGTAGATATGATCAACATAGTGATGTTCACCAATGAAACTACTCCATCTCACGTGATGATCGGACATGGTTTAGTTGATTTGGATCACGTAATCACTTAGAGGATTAGAGGGATGTCTATCTAAGTGGGAGTTCTTTAGTAATATGATTAATTGAACTTAAATTTATCATGAACTTAGTATCTGATAGTATCTTGCTTGTTTATGTTTGATTGTAGATAGATGGCCCGTGCTGTTGTTCCGTTGAATTTTAATGCGTTCCTTGAGAAAACAACGATGAAAGATGATGGTAGCAATTACACGGACTGGGTCCGTAACTTGAGGATTATCCTCATTGCTGCACAGAAGAATTATGTCCTGGAAGCACCGCTGGGTGCCAGGCCTGCTGCTGGAGCAACACCAGATGTTATGAACGTCTAGCAGAGCAAAGCTGATGACTACTCGATAGTTCAGTGTGCCATGCTTTACGGCTTAGAATCGGGACTTCAACGACGTTTTGAACGTCATGGAGCATATGAGATGTTCCAGGAGTTGAAGTTAATATTTCAAGCAAATGCCCGGATTGAGAGATATGAAGTCTCCAATAAGTTCTATAGCTGCAAGATGGAGGAGAACAGTTCTGTCAGTGAGCATATACTCAAAATGTCTGGGTATAATAATCACTTGATTCAATTGGGAGTTAATCTTCCAGATGATTGCATCATTGACAGAATTCTCCAATCACTTCCACCTAGCTACAAGAGCTTCATGATGAACTATAATATGCAAGGGATGAATAAGACTATTCCCGAGCTCTTCGCAATGCTGAAAGCTGCGGAGGTAGAAATAAAAAAGGAGCATCAAGTGTTGATGGTCAACAAGACCACTAGTTTCAAGAAAAAGGGCAAAGGGAAGAAGAAGGGGAACTTCAAAAATAACAGCAAGCAAGTTGCTGCTCAAGACAAGAAACCCAAATCTGGACCTAAGCCTGAAACTGAGTGCTTCTACTGCAAGCAGACTGGTCACTGGAAGCGGAACTGCCCCAAGTATTTGGCGGATAAGAAGGATGGCAAGGTGAACAAAGGTATATGCGATATACATGTTATTGATGTGTACCTTACTAATGCTCGCAGTAGCACCTGGGTATTTGATACTGGTTCTGTTGCTAACATTTGCAACTCAAAACAGGGACTACGGATTAAGCGAAGATTGGCTAAGGACGAGGTGACGATGCGCGTGGGAAATGGTTCCAAAGTCGATGTGATCGCGGTCGGCACGCTACCTCTACATCTACCTTCAGGATTAGTATTAGACCTAAATAATTGTTATTTGGTGCCAGCGTTGATCATGAACATTATATCTGGATCTTGTTTGATGCGAGACGGTTATTCATTTAAATCAGAGAATAATGGATGTTCTATTTATATGAGTAATATCTTTTATGGTCATGCACCCATGAAGAATGGTCTATTCTTATTAAATCTCGATAGTAGTGACACACATATTCATAATGTTGAAGCCAAAAGATGAAGAGTTGATAATGATAGTGCAACTTATTTGTGGCACTGCCGTTTAGGTCATATCGGTATAAAGCACATGAAGAAACTCCATACTGATGGACTTTTGGAACCACTTGATTATGAATCACTTGGTACTTGCGAACCGTGCCTTATGGGTAAGATGACAAAAACACCATTCTCCGGTACTATGGAGAGAGCAACAGATTTATTGGAAATCATACATACAGATGTATGTGGTCCGATGAATGTTGAGGCTCGTGGCGGATATCGTTATTTTCTCACTTTCACAGATGACTTAAGCAGATATGGGTATATCTACTTAATGAAACATAAGTCTGAAACATTTGAAAAGTTCAAAGAATTTCAGAGTGAAGTTGAAAATCATCGTAACAAGAAAATAAAATTCCTACGATCTGATCGTGGAGGAGAATATTTGAGTTACGAGTTTGGTGTACATTTGAAACAATGCGGAATAGTTTCGCAACTCACGCCACCTGGAACACCACAGCGTAATGGTGTGCCCGAACGTCGTAATCATACTTTACTTGATATGGTGCGATCTATGATGTCTCTTACTGATTTACCGCTATCGTTTTGGGGTTATGCTCTAGAGATGGTCGCATTCACGTTAAATAGGGCACCATCAAAATCCGTTGAGACGACGCCTTATGAACTGTGGTTTGGCAAGAAACCAAAGTTGTCATTTCTGAAAGTTTGGGGCTGCGATGCTTATGTGAAAAAGCTTCAACCTGATAAGCTCGAACCCAAATCGGAGAAATGTGTCTTCATAGGATATCCAAAGGAAACTATTGGATACACCTTCTATCACAGATCCGAAGGCAAGACTTTTGTTGCTAAATTCGGAAACTTTCTAGAGAAGGAGTTTCTCTCGAAAGAAGTGAGTGGGAGGAAAGTAGAAATTGATGAGGTAACTGTACCTGCTCCCTTATTGGAAAGTATTACATCACAGAAACCAGTTTCTGTGACACCTACACCAATTAGTGAGGAAGCTAATGATGATGATCATGAAACTTTAGAACAAGATACTACTGAACCTTGTAGATCAACCAGAGTAAGATCCGCACCAGAGTGGTACGGTAATCCTGTTCTGGAAGTCATGCTACTAGATCATGATGAACCTACGAACTATGGAGAAGCGATGGTGAGCCCAAATTCCGCAAAATGGCTTGAAGCCATGAAATCTGAGATGGGATCCATGTATGAGAACAAAGTGTGGACTTTGGTTGACTTGCCCAAAGATCGGCATGCAATTGAGAATAAATGGATCTTCAAGAAGAAGACTGACGCTGACAGTAATGTTACTGTCTACAAAGCTCGACTTGTCGCAAAAGGTTTTCGACAAGTTCAAGGGATTGACTACGATGAGACCTTCTCACCCGTAGCGATGCTTAAGTCTGTCTGAATCATGTTAGCAATTGCCGCATTTTATGATTATGAAATATGGCAAATGGATGTCAAAACTACATTCTTGAATGGATTTCTGGAAGAAGAGTTGTATATGATGCAGCCGGAAGGTTTTGTCGATCCAAAGGGAGCTAACAAAGTTTGCAAGCTCCAGCGATCCATTTATGGACTGGTGCAAGCCTCTCGGAGTTGGAATAAACGCTTTGATAGTGTGATCAAAGCATTTGGTTTTGTACAGACTTTTGGAGAAGCCTGTATTTACAAGAAAGTGAGTGGGAGCTCTGTAGCATTTCTGATATTATATGTAGATGACATATTACTAATCAAAAATGATATAGAATTTCTGGATAGCATAAAGGGATACTTGAATAAGAGTTTTTCAATGAAAGACCTCGGTGAAGCTGCTTACATATTGGGCATTAAGATCTATAGAGATAGATCAAGACGCTTAATTGGACTTTCACAAAGCACATACCTTGACAAAATTTTGAAGAAGTTCAAAATGGATCAAGCAAAGAAAGGATTCTTGCCTGTGTTACAAGGTGTGAAATTGAGTAACACTCAATGCTCGACCAATGCAGAAGATAGAGAGAAAATGAAAGATGTTCCCTATGCTTCAGCCATAGGCTCTATCATGTATGCAATGCTGTGTACCAGACCTGATGTGTGTCTTGCTATAAGTCTAGCAGGGAGGTACCAAAGTAATCCAGGAGTGGATCACTGGACAGCGGTCAAGAACATCCTGAAATACCTGAAAAGGACTAAGGATATGTTTCTCATATATGGAGGTGACAAAGAGCTCATCGTAAATGGTTACGTTGATGCAAGCTTTGACACTGATCCGGACGATTCTAAATCGCAAACCGGATACGTGTTTACATTAAACGGTGGAGCTGTCAGTTGGTGCAGTTCTAAACAGAGCGTTGTGGCGGGATCTACATGTGAAGCGGAGTACATAGCTGCTTCGGAAGCAGCAAACGAAGGAGTCTGGATGAAGGAGTTCATATCCGATCTAGGTGTCATACCTAGTGCATCGGGTCCAATGAAAATCTTTTGTGACAATACTGGTGCAATTGCCTTGGCAAAGGAATCCAGATTTCACAAGAGAACCAAGCACATCAAGAGACGCTTCAATTCCATCCGGGATCTAGTCCAGGTGGGAGACATAGAGATTTGCAAGATACATACGGATCTGAATGTTGCAGACCCGTTGACTAAGCCTCTTCCACGAGCAAAACATGATCAGCACCAAAGCTCCATGGGTGTTAGAATCATTACTGTGTAATCTAGATTATTGACTCTAGTGCAAGTGGGAGACTGAAGGAAATATGCCCTAGAGGCAATAATAATGTTATTATTTTATTTCCTTATATCATGATAAATGTTTATTATTCATGCTAGAATTGTATTATCCGGAAACATAATACTTGTGTGAATACATAGACAAACTAAACGTCACTAGTATGCCTCTACTTGACTAGCTCGTTAATCAAAGATGGTTATGTTTCCTAACCATAGACATGTGTTGTCATTTGATTAACGGGATCACATTATTAGGAGAATGATGTGATTGACATGACCCATTCCATTAGCTTAGCACCCGATCGTTTAGTATGTTGCTATTGCTTTCTTCATGACTTATACATGTTCCTATGACTATGAGATTATGCAACTCCCGTTTGCCGGAGGAACACTTTGTGTGCTACCAAACGTCACAACGTAACTGGGTGATTATAAAGGAGCTCTACAGGTGTCTCCAAAGGTAAATGTTGGGTTGGCTTATTTCGAGATTAGGATTTGTCACTCCGATTGTCGGAGAGGTATCTCTGGGCCCTCTCGGTAATGCACATCACATAAGCCTTGCAAGCATTGCAACTAATGAGTTAGTTGCGAGATGATGTATTACGAAACGATTAAAGAGACTTGCCGGTAACGAGATTGAACTAGGTATTGAGATACCGACGATCGAATCTCGGGCAAGTAACATACCGATGACAAAGGGAACAACATATGTTGTTATGCGGTCTGACCGATAAAGATCTTCGTAGAATATGTGGGAGCCAATATGAGCATCCAGGTTCCGCTATTGGTTATTGACCGGAGACATGTCTCGGTCATGTCTACATTGTTCTCGAACCCGTAGGGTCCGCACGCTTAAGGTTTCGATGACTGTTATATTATGAGTTTATGAGTTTTGATATACCGAAGTTAGTTCGGAGTCCCGGATGTGATCACGGACATGACGAGGAATCTCGAAATGGTCGAGACATAAAGATTGATATATTGGACGGCTATATTCAGACACCGGAAGTGTTCCGGATGATTTTGGAGAAAACCGGAGTGCCGGAGGGTTACCGGAACCCCCCGGGAAAAGTAATGGGCCTTATAGGCCCTAGTGGAGAGAGAGAGGGGCGGCCAGGGTGGGCCGCGCGCCCCCTCCCCCTATGGTCCGAATTGGACTAGGAGAGGGGGGCGGCGCCCCCCTTTCCTTCTCCCTCTCCCCCTTCCTTTCCCCTTCCTAGTAGGAGTAGGAAAGAGGGGAGTCCTACTCCTACTAGGAGGAGGACTCCTCCTCCTTGGCTCGCCCTAGGGCCGGCCGGCCTCCTCCCCTTGCTCCTTTATATAAGGGGGCAGGGGGCACTCCTAGACACACAAGTTGATCCACGTGATCGTTTTCTTAGCCGTGTGCGGTGCCCCCTTCCACCATACTCCTCGATAATATTGTAGCGGTGCTTAGGCGAAGCCCTGCGATGGTAGAACATCAAGATCGTCACCACGCCGTCGTGACGGAACTCTTCCCCGACACTTTGCTGGATCGGAATCCGGGGATCGTCATCGAGCTGAACGTGTGCTAAAACTCGGAGGTGCCGTAGTTTCGGTGCTTGATCGGTCGGGCCGTGAAGACGTACGACTACATCAACCGCGTTGTCATAACGCTTCCGCTGTCGGTCTACGAGGGTACGTAGATCACACTCTCCCCTCTCGTTGCTATGCATCACCATGATCTTGCGTGTGCGTAGGAATTTTTTTGAAATTACTACGTTCCCCAACAGTATATTCCGCCTTTATAAGACACAGAGTGTCAAACCTAGAGTTTGATCCCTGGTGGCCCGGGGGTAACACTGCCCTCCTAAGCATTCAATCACAGGTTGGCTATCATGCCATGACATCTTTTGAATTGGTTAAATGGTGTTTGATTCCTGAAAACAGAATATTTTTTTCCAAGAGGTTAGAATCAATGTAAATTTTACCGCGATGCATAGTGCAAGTAAATCATTGGAAAAGGTTCATATGGATTACAATTCTCCACATCAAAGAATCTAATTAGGAAGATATTAATCTCAAGGAGTACAATACTCCTATTCTCTTTGGAAAAACATTTCCTTGAAGACCGAGTGATCAACACATCTATATCTATACACATATAAAATTAACTAACTTATAGAATGTACAAACAAATGGGAGTAGGACATTTTGGAGACACAGCTCTATGGAGGCCTTAATTTTAAATATTTCAAATTCAAACTTTTTAGTTTCAAAAAATTCTGAAAAATACACATGTACTCCCTCCGTCCCATAATATAAGAGCGTTTTTGACAATAGTGTAGTGTTAAAAACACTTTTATATTATGGGACAGAGGGAGTACTATACAAGGAAGTAATGTGTATGTATGTAAAATTTCAGAAGGAAATACCTTGAATTGTGAGCTGCACACAAAAAGATCATGGACTTTGAGGATGAACACTACATATGCCAAAAAGCCCCGGATTTTGTGTGTGTAGATCTTATTTTAACTATTTCAACTTGAAAATTTACATACATGTACATTATGTCCCTAGGTATATGTGTACTTTTTTGGGAATTTTTAGAAACTGAAAAGTTTGAATTTCGAAGTTTTCAAATTAAGTCCCCCATCAGTCTCCATTCGGCATTTTTGAACAAATGGATGCTAATTGGTCAATGCTGTTAAGTAGCCATAAAATGATTATAGGCATGTCTAAGCGTTACTTCAGCAGCAAGGCAGCAAGGCAGCGCATGCAAGACGGTGAAGATGCCATGGAAATATGCCAGCAGACCTGCTGCATAGCAGGTGCTCAGAAACGCCAAAGTCCAAACGTCAATTCCGGTAGACAAGACGCGCGGACTCACGTAGGATCCAGCACACTCCCTTGCGGTCCAAGTTATCAACTTATCATCGGCAGTAAACATTGGCCGGCGAGGGCCATCAAACAAGGAATAATCCTATTGTACGAATGAGTAAGAAGTATATTTGGTGAGAAGCTTCCGGGTTTGGATTTTTGCATGCGTACGCGCCACCGGGCTGCGGTGCAACTTCATGGACTGGACGTGCATGGATTAGTGTCGTTGCCATCCAGGCAGGTGACATGCATCCACCTCAGGAGGCAGTGCATATACAAACCCATCGTATGTTTCCAAGGCCAACGGCATTGAAATGTGGACACTCCATCTTGTTTCCCGTCGACGTCGACACGTACCGTACGCGTACGCGTACGAGATTTTGGTCAGACTGTCGTGGCTTTGTACGCGTGTGGCTAGCGTGTGATCATTAGTTTTTGTTATCTTCCCCAGGGTGGCGTGCTGCCCTTTCCTTTGTTTCGCTTTGGTAAATCCTAAGTGTTGCACGCTCATGTATAGCTGGATAGTATTGTCTGATCGATCGAATTCATTTCAGGATGATTCGGACTGCCGTGGCTGCTTTTTTTTTAAAATATAACTGTGCTGGTTTTGTCAACTAACCGGGTAGAAACAGGCTAGGACTTTTGGAACAGCTAGGCTTTGAATCTCCCGGGCATATACGTGGTAAATAATGCAGTAAGGCACTGTACATTACAACATGCTTACTGGAGTTGCTTTGACAAAATTAAATCAGTAAATCTTTTTAAGCATCGGTGCTTATTTGTGAAGGATAAACGCTTCATTAGACACCTATATTGTAGGAATGGACATTGGTGCTTTCAAAAAACATGATTTACTGCCTCCGTCTCAAAATGTAGTGCCAAAAAACATCTTACATAATTGAACGGAGGGAGTATTTTTTCAGCATCTTCCTAAGTACCTAGCATTGTACAAGGTCTCAGGGCATCTCCAAGGCCGACCCTCAAACCGCTCGCATACGCCCGGACCGCACGGTCCGGACGAGTTGTGTCATCCAACGCTGGTATCTATCGATCCGCTCGATGGTCCGAATGCACTTTCTCTCGCAAACCGGAGACAAGCTAGAAGGGGGCTTTGCGGGCGTTCGAACAACATCCACGCCCGCGTTTGACCGCCCTGGCCCACCAAAAACCCCATCCCTCGCCCACGCAAGCTTCCCGCTTGGTGCTAACTGCCCGCATTCATGCCGCTGGAGAGCGGGCACTCCGCATTGACGCCGGCGCAGAACGGACGCGACCTCTCACTGGCGCCGACATTGAATGTTGGGAAATGTAGTAGAAAACAAAAAAATCCCGCACCTACGCACACTCAAGATCAATATGAAGATGCATAACGGGTTGAGATCACGATCGTTACCGTGTTGCAGCAGAAGAAGAACATGTCGGTGTAGATCGTACTTGGAGTCCCTCGGACAGTCGATGAACGAGCCCGCGAACCGCCCACGAACAATCCCTCGATCAAAAGACCGAAAGCCGACCTCTCTACTTGGTTGCAAGTGTGCAACCTTCACAATCTGACAACGCTTCACCGTCCAAAGCTAATCGTCACTGGAGAATTAGAGGAAGGAGATTAGAACCACACTAGGCTTCTAATTATGAGGATTAGAGAATTAGTCTAGCTCTAATTAGATCAACTAGAACTAGAGGGACTAGAGGAGGCTCCAAACTTGTGCGTCTCAGTAGAGCAAAAAACCCTAGTATTAAATTAAGGGGAGAGGGAGAGGGTAGCCACCAAGGAGGGAAGGAGCCTCATTGGGGCGCCGGCCAGAGGGGAGGACTCCAACTCCTTCCCCGGTCTAATTCGGCCTCCATAAGGGGGTGGGGGCCCCTCAGTTGGCCCAAGTTTTCTTCTCCGGTTTGGCCCTTTAAGGCCCGTTTGTATATTTCCAGACCCTTTTATATATAATTTAACAGCCCTAAAGACATTTTCCACCTATATATATTAATTATTGGTAATACCCGGTATTATCTGATACTCTCTGAAACCCGAACGCTTCCAGATCCTCTAGAAACTATTCAAAATATTAATGAAGCAATTCACAAATATGTTCTCATCACTCCTGTTCTACTAACACTCAACAGGTCGTGATTGCCTTAAGCTTGTGACCCCATAGGTTTGGTAACTCATATACATGAACGAAACCCCTTTGTTCAATGACCCACAGCGGAACCGTGGACATCCATATCGATCCCTACGAGCACATGAATGATATTCGAGTGAACCTTTGGTTATCATGTGATATTCCCTTTTCTTCGCGATACTTCACAAAGCCCGGGCTGCATCGGTATCCTCTTGAGTCATCACATGCTCACTATACTGTCATCCTCTTACCGGTTTTATTCTTCTTTCTCGTTATTGTGTTCCGGCATCCCCGTGACGAAGTCACCTGCGTCTGTCCAAGGGCGCCGCCCGCTGCACACCCTGCTAAACACACCTCCTCGCCGCATTGATACGACCAGAGGCTACCCGCCTTCCTGATGGAAATATGCCCTAGAGGCAATAATAAAGTTGTCATTATTATATTTTCTTATTCATGATAAAGGTTTATTATTCATGCTAGAATTGAATTGACTGAAAACTTAAAATACATGTGTGGATACATAAACAAATACCGTGTCCCTAGTGAGCCTCTACTAGACTAGCTCGTTGATCAAAGATGGTTAAGGTTTCCTAACCATGGACATGTGTTGTCAGTTGATAACGGGATAACATCATTAGGAGAATGATATGATGGACGAAGACCCATCCGTTAGCTTAGCATATGGCGTTCCGTTTATTGCTACTGCTTTCTTGATGTCAAATACATATTCCTTCGACCATGAGATCATACAACTCCCAGATACCAGAGGAATACCTTGTGTGTTATCAAATCACAATGTAACTGGGTGATCATAAAGATGCTCTACAGGTATCTCCGAAGGTGTTTGTTGGGTTGGCGTGAATCGAGAGTGGGATTTGTCACTCCATATAACGGAGAGGTATCTCTGGGCCCTCTTGGTAATACACATCACAAGAAGCTTGCAAGCGAAGTGACTAAGGAGTTAGTTTCAAGATGATGTATTATGGAACAAGTAAAGATACTTGTCGGTGACGAGATTGAACTAGGTATGAAGATACCGACGATCGAATCTCGGGCAAGTAACATACTGACGGACAAAGAGAACTGAAGGAAATATGCCCTAGAGGCAATAATAAAGTTGTTATTTATATTTCCTTATATCATGATAAATGTTTATTATTCATGCTAGAATTGTATTAACCAGAAACTTAGTACATGTGTGAATACATAGACAAAATGAGTGTCACTAGTATGCCTCTACTTGACTAGCTCGTTAATCAAAGATGGTTAAGTTTCCTAGCCATGGACAAGAGTTGTCATTTGATGAATGTGATCACATCATTAGAGAATGATGTGATTGACTTGACCCATCTGTTAGCTTAGCACTATGATCGTTTAGTTTATTGCTATTGCTTTCTCCATGACTTATACATGTTCCTATGACTATGAGATTATGCAACTCCCGAATACCGGAGGAACACTTAGTGTGCTAGCAAACGTCACAACGTAACTGGGTGACTATAAAGATGCTCTACAGGTGTCTCCGATGGTGTTTATTGAGTTGTCATAGATCGAGATTAGGATTTGTCACACGTGTATCAGAGAGGTATCTTTGGGCCCTCTCGGTAATGCACATCACTATAAGCCTTGCAAGCAATGTGACTAATGAGTTAGTTGCGGGATGATGCATTATAGAACGAGTAAAGAGACTTGTCGGTAACGAGATTGAACTAGGTATTGAGATACCGACGATCGAATCTTGGGCAAGTAACATACCGACGACAAAGGGAACAACATATGTTGTTATGCGGTTTGACTGATAAAGATCTTCGTAGAATATGTAGGAACCAATATGAGCATCCATGTTCCGCTATTAGTTATTGACCGTAAGTGAGTCTCGGTCATGTCTACATAGTTCTCAAACCCGTAGGGTCCGCACGCTTAACGTTCAATGACGATCGATATTATGAGTTTATGTGTTTTGATGTATCGAAGGTAGTTCGAAGTCCCGGATGTGATCACGGACATGACGAGGAGTCTCGAAATGGTCGAGACAGAAAGATCGATATATTGGAAGGCTATGTTTGGACACCGAAATGGTTCCGGATAAGTTCAGGCATTTACCGGAGTACCGGAGGTTACCGGAACCCCCCGGGGGCTTAATGAGCCTACATGAGCTTTAGTGGAAGAGAGAGGAGAAGGCCAAGAGGAGGGATGTGCCCCCAAGCCCAATCCGAATTGGGAGGGGGGCCGGGCCCCCTTTCCTTCCTCCCCTCTCTCCCTTCCTTCCCCCTCCTAGTAGGACTAGGAAAGGGGGGAACCTAACCAAGGTGGCCTGCCGGCCCCCTCCTCCACCCCTTTATATACGGGGGAGGGGGGCACCCCATAGACACACACGTTGATTGTTTAGCCGTGTGCGGTGCCCCCCTCCATAGATTTCCACCTCGGTTATATCGTTGTAGTGCTTAGGCGAAGCCCTGCGTCGGTAACTTCATCATCACCATCATCACGCCGTCGTGCTGACGAAACTCTTCCTCGGCCTCAGCTGGATCAAGGGTATGAGGGACGTCACCGAGCTGAACGTGTGCAAATCGCGGAGGTGCCATGCGTTCGGTACTTGATTGGTTGGATTACGAAGATGTTCGACTAGATCAACCGCGTTTCATAACGCTTCCGCTTTCAGTCTACGAGGGTATGTAGACATACTCTCCCCCTCTCGTTGCTATGCATCTCTATCGGGGGGATGGACCCCGGGCAGGCAACGGAACCAGGATCCTCTTCAAAAACAACAGGGTTGGCACCGCCCCTCAATACCGGCATGCGCTTGGCCGGGTCGCTCGACCCGGCCAAGCCCCGCAAGCCGACCAGACTAGCTGACCTGGCAAGACACATCGACTCGGCCCCAACAACTAGCGCAAGACAGCCGAACCCGGCATGACCAAAGCCTCCTCAACAAGCCAGTGCCACCCATGACGTGCTATGGAATCCAATCGCGGGTCAATTCCCGTCCCATCCAGGCCGTATGATGGGGACAAGACTTCAATCAATTATGACCGAGGCAACATTGCCCGCCTATGCCTCTGGTCAGCGGGTACGTAGCAACAGTGCCCCTCACCTACCCGTTGACCAGGGCCGGCGTGGCTACAGTGCCCCCGCCTTCATTGCTGACAACAGCATGCGGTGACCTGATGGAGAGCACTGTACGCGACTCGACTCGGCCACACCCTGGCGATCGATAAGACGGCGCACAGTCCCCCTAGGCATGCGGGGCCCGCACCTAGGGGAACCCGGCGAACCACAAGCCCTCAGCGGGACCCATCCCGGGTCCCCGGATACCGACAATACGGACCCACCGACTTGTAACATTACCATTGTAGCCCCGGGGGGTTGGACTATAAAACCCCCCGGGAGCCCACGATCATGGACAACAGATCATCATCTCCTGAAAAGCAAGCATAGGACTAGCCTCAAAACAGCAACACCGGAGAGAAGGAGCATCCCAAGCCTTGGCCAGCTTCCTTCCTCCCCCATACAGCTCCAGGAGCAACATTGTACTATCAATCATACAACTACACTCGACAGGACTAGGGGTATTATCTCTCTGGAGAGCCTCGAACCTGGGTATGTCCAGCGTCCCGCGCCCGCTCATGCCAACCTCGCCTCTAGAGTCCACCAGCGCCCTCGAGCCTCCTCCTATCTTTAGCCATCCCTTGGCATCTGCCGTGCGCCCACCACGACAGTTGGCGCCCACCGTGGGGCAGCTCGAGGAGCTGGCCGGGAGCATGCTTCAGACGGGGCCCTTCTCCTACA
The DNA here is from genome assembly GCF_018294505.1 of Triticum aestivum. Taxonomy (NCBI): domain Eukaryota; kingdom Viridiplantae; phylum Streptophyta; class Magnoliopsida; order Poales; family Poaceae; genus Triticum; species Triticum aestivum. The sequence continues at coordinate 136,712,730 of NC_057812.1, forward strand.
TCGACGAGTCCGTCACGCTGGCGGACGATGTCGTCGGTGCACTTGCCGCCTCCTTCGCCACGCTGCGCATCTCCGATGCGATCGCGGCTGACGAGTACCCCAGCGAGGTGCTCAGCTACTCCGACTTTCCCCTCTCCCTCGGCGGTGGAGTTTTCGCCGAGGCAGCGGACGTTCATGTGGAGGTCTTCATCACCGGCGACGGCGCCTCCCCTTGTCGAGCAAGACGAGGAGGGCTGCCGAAGCCAGGGCCGCAGCGGATCGGATCGAGCTGTCTGATCCATTGCGCGCCGCGATGCAGAGCCTCCGCATCCCCATCGGCACCAACGTAAACGCCACCAACGTCGCTGAGGCCCGAACCCAGCTCGAGGAAAGGCGCCAACAGATGCTGGACCTGCCCGAGACGCTCGCCGCCACTCAGCGTCACTTGGACTCCGCTCAGTTGGAAGGCGATGCCGCCTACGGATTCATGCCCGCCGTGGCTGGGCCAAGCCGGGTCACCGATGTGCGTGCCCGGGGAGGAGCGATCGGTCGGGCCCTCGGTGCCGTCCCAATCATCTACGAGACCCCAACGAAGAACATGCGCGCTGCCCAGGCAGCCGCAGCCGGCCTGGACCAGCTCGCGGGTGAAGAGCTGAAAGAGCGCATCAGGCGGATGCACGAAGTCCTCCACGCCACCAATACCCAGCAGGACCGCCTCAACCAGCTCGCCAAGCCGGCGGGATCCGGCTCCGCCCGCCTTGGCGGGTCCGGCGAACTTCTGCACACCGCTTCCTCGCCCCCCCGGCGAGGCGCACTCTGGCCGAGCCCGGATTCGACGCGACCCGGCCACTATAGCCGCCGATGGATTGGGCGACGAGCCCGTCCTAGGGATCTAGCGTGGAACCGGCCAACATGGCCGGCGTCCGGATCCAACCGACCTGCCCCCCCGTGGCCTGGCCCCAAGTCGACTCGGCCCGTGCGCCATCGACGATGCCGACGCTTGCCACCGCCTCGATCAGCTCGCCCGCTCCCTGGAGATGGAGGAGAGCGGCTCTATCGGGCCGACGTGCTTCGGCATGCGCATCCGGGAGGAGCCTTTCCCCAAAGGTCTCATGTTCCCCCGCGACACCCCCAAGTACAACGAGACGGTGAAGCCAGAAGACTGGCTCACCGACTACACCACGACCATTGGCATCACCGGTGCCAATCATTGTCTCGCCGTGCGCTACGCACCGCTCATGCTCCAAGGGTCGGCCCGCACATGGTTGAACAGCCTGCCGATGGGCAGCATCAACACGTGGGTGGACTTCGAGGAAGCCTTCATCCGCAACTTCACGAGGACCTACAAGCAACCCGGTCGCCCTAGCCAGCTCGCCATGTGCGTGCAGGGGCCTACGGAGACCGGTCGCGAGTACCTCGCACGCTAGACCAAGCTCCAGAACAGCTGCGAGGGCGTCCATGAAGTCCAGGCGATCCAGTACTTCGTCAATGGGTGCCGAGACAGCACCCTCCTCAAGCACAAGCTCTTACGCTCCGAGCCGGCCACCATGGTCGCGCTCATGGTGACGGCAGACAAGTACGCCAACACCGACTCCGCCATGAAGATCCAGGTGGTGCTGGATGAAGCCGGCAAGGCGAAGCCGGTTCCCCCTCTGAAGCCGGCCGGCGAAAGCAGCCGGTAGCAGCATCACCAGAACAACAAGCGCAAGGCCGACCAGCCGGCACCGCATCACGACAACCGGCTCGTCGCGACCGCCGAGCCCGCGGCGGACCCGGCGGCTAAGCGCCGACAAATCGGCAAGATGGCATGGCAACCCTCCATGAGCTTCGAGCAGATGCTCGACGCCCCCTGCAAGCACCACAGCGGCGCAAGACCCTCCACGCACACGCTTCGGCAGTGCGCCATCACCAAACGCATCATGAGGGGCGATGCCCCGCCCCCTCCGGCTCCGGCTCTAGGCGCGGGACAGCCGCCTCTCTCTCCACAACCGCCTCCCGCTGGCGGCGCGATGCGCGATGATGCCTACCCGAACCAGAACGCGGCCTATGTCATCTTCACCAGCCTCGGCGACGACAAGCGCAGCGAGCGCCTCCTTCGGTAGGAGGTGAACACCATCGTCCCGGCCAAGCCGGAGTTCATGCATTGGTCGGATCGCCCGATCACCTGGACCCGGGAGGATCACCCGGCAGTCATGCCGAGTCCGGGTGGTTATGCCCTCGTCCTCAAGCCCACCATCATCACGCGGCGCACATGCAAGTTCTCCCGAGTCCTCATCGACGGTGACAGCAGCATCAACATCCTCTACCGCGACACGATGACCAAGCTCGGCCTCAAGGCCGAGGACTTGGAGCCGACCCAAACGATATTCCACGACATCGTGCCCGACCTCTCCTGCTCCCCCATTGGCCGGGTCCGGCTAGACGTCCTGTTCGGTGATAGCAGCCACTTCCGGTGCGAACCGATCTGGTTCGAGGTGGTGGACCTGTCCAGCGCGTATCACGCGTTGTTGGGCCGGCCTGTGCTCGCCAAGTTCATGGAGGTTCCCCACTACATGTACCTGAAGATGAAGATGCCGGGTCCCAAGGGCCTCATCACCATAACCGGCGATTACCGCAAGTCTCTGGAGTGCGCCCGAGACGGCGCCAAGTTGGCCGAGTCGCTGGTCATTGCCGAGGAGTGGCGCCAGCTCGAACGGATCGTCGCCCTGGCTGACGAGGCCGCCTTCAAGCCCTCCAAGGAGACCAAGAAAGTGAAGCTCAACCCAGAAGACCCCAGCTGCAACAAGTACGTTGTCGTAGGCGCCCGCCTCGACAGCAAATAGGAAGGCGAGCTCGTCGACTTCCTCCGTGAGAATCGGGATATCTTCGCATGGACCCCCAAGGACATGTCGGGTATCCTGAGGAAGTACGCCGAGCACAAACTTCACGTTTGCAAGGACGCCAAGCCTGTCCGTCAACCCCTACGACGATTTTCCGAAGAAAAGAGAAGAACCATTGGTGAAGAGGTCGCCAAGCTTTTGGCGGCCGGCTTCATAATGGAAGTGTTTCACCCCGAGTGGCTGGCCAATCTAGTCCTTGTCCTGAAGAAGAACAAGACCTGGCGCATGTGTATCGACTACACCAGCCTCAACAAGGCCTGTCCCAAGGATCCGTTCGCCCTCCCGCGGATCGACCAAGTCATCGACTCGACCGCCGGGTGTGAGCTCCTATCCTTCCTGGACGCTTACTCCGGCTACCACCAGATCAAGCTGGACCCGGCCGACGCCCTGAAGACGTCCTTCATCACGCCCTTTGGGGTGTATTGCTACATCACCATGTTGTTCAGCTTGAAGAACGCCGGCACCACCTTCCAGCGCTGCATGCAGAAATGCCTGCTGCCGCAACCCGGCCGCAATATCCACGCATACGTGGATGACATCGTGGTGAAGACCAAGAAGCACCTCACGCTCCTCGATGATTTGAAGGAAACATTCACCAACCTCCGCGAATACAAGGTCAAGCTTAACCCGGAAAAATGCGTCTTCGGCGTCCCGGCTGGAAAGCTACTCGGTTTCCTCGTCTCAGAACGCGCATTGAGGTGAACTCGGAGAAGATCAAGGCCATCGAGCGCATGCGCAAGCCGGCTCGGCTGCGCGATGTATAGAAGTTCACCGGATGCTTGGCCTCGGTCAGCCGGTTTCTAAGCCGGCTGGGCGAGAGGGCGCTGCCCCTGTACCAGCTGATGAAGAAGACGAGCCCGTTCGAATGGAACGGCAAGGCAGACGAGGCTTTCCAAGACCTCAAGCGCATGCTCTCCACCGCACCAGTCCTGGTCGCGCCGACCGACAAGGAGCCACTGTTGCTCTACATAGCCGCGACCTCGCGGGCGGTCAGCACGGTGCTGGTGGTCGAGCGACTAGAGAAGGGCAAGATCCAAGCCATCCAGCGCCCAGTCTACTACCTGAGCGAGGTGCTCTCCATCTCCAAGCAGAATTACCCGCACTACCAGAAGATGTGTTACGGCGTGTACTTCACCGCCAAGAAGCTGAAGCAGTATTTCCAAGAGCACGTTATCACCGTGGTCAGCACGGTGCCTATCGGAGAAATCATCGGGTGCCGGGATGCCTCTGGCCGGGTTGCCAAGTGGGTGATCCAGCTAGCCGGCCACACCATCCTCTACGAGCCCTGCACCACGATCAAGTCTCAAGTCCTGGCCGACTTCCTCGCCGACTGGACCGAGACCCAGTACTTGCCGCCGCCTCCCGACTCGACACATTGGCGCATGCACTTCAACGGGTCCAAGATGCGACTCGGCTTGGGGGTTGGCATCGTACTGTCATCCCCGAAGGGCGACTGGCTCCGCTACACGCTCTAGATCCACTTCGCCGCCTCCAACAACGTCGCTGAGTACGAAGCCCTTGTGCACGGCCTCCGGCTTGCCAAGGAACTCGGCATCCGGCGCATCCTGTGCTACGGCGACTCGGACCTGGTAGTGCAGCAGTGCTCCGGCGAATGGGACGCTCACGACTCTAACATGGCAAGCTACCGCTTCCTCGTCCAGAAGCTGTCTGGATCCTTTGAGGGCTACGAGTTCCTCCATGTCTCGTGCGCGAAGAACGAAGCAACCGACACGCTCACCAAGATCGCCTATTCTCGCCAAGCCATCCCGTCCGGCGTCTCCCTCGAGCACCTGCGCAAGCCGTCCGTCAAGCCATCGCCGGGCTCCGAGTCCATCCATGTCCCAGACGACCCGACCGCACCTCAACCCGGCCCGAGGACCGCTGAACCCGGCCCGAGGACTGCTGAACCCAGCCCAGAGGCTGCTCAACGCGACTCAGCCACCATCGGCCCGGACCCGGCCGTCGCCTTCCCCGACCTGAGGGCTGCTCAACCCGGCTCGGGGGCTGCCGACTCGGAACCCACCTTGTCGGCCGTCTTCGCCGTGGTTACGGCTCCATCTTGGGCCCTCCCAATATCGGAATTTTTGGAGAATGGGGTTCTCCCCATGGACGAGACCAAAGCTCGACAAGTGCAGCGCCGGGCGTCCGCCTACAGCATCATCAACAATGAGCTCGTCAAGCGCAGCTCCACCGGCGTGTTCCAGCGCTGCGTCGAGCAGGAAGGGGGCATCGACATCCTCCGCGACATACATCAGGGCGAGTGCGGGCACCACGCTGCATCATGATCCCTGGTGGCCAAGGCGTTCCACCACGGTTTCTACTGGCCCACGGCCCTCCAAGATGCCGAGTCGCTCGTCCTCAAGTGTGAGGGATGCCAGCGCTTCAGCAAACGCAGCCACCAGCCGGTGTCAGCACTCCGCAGCATACCGATCGCCTGGCCCTTCGCGGTCTGGGGACTCGACATGGTGGGACCCTTCAAAACCGCTCGAGGCGGGATGACACACTTGCTGGTGGCAATGGACAAATTCATCAAGTGGATCGAGGCAAGACCAATCAAGAAACTCGACGGGCCAACAGCCGTCCGGTTCATCAAGGACATAGCGGTGCGCTATGGCATGCCGAAAAGCATCATCGCCGACAACGACACCAACTTCGCCAAGGGCGCGCTCGAGCAATACTGCTCCATCTCCGGCATCCGCCTTGACCTGGCCTCCGTTGCACATCCGCAATCCAACGGGCAGGTCGAGCGGGCCAATGGACTCATCCTGTCCGGCATCAAGCCGCGACTCGTCGAGCCACGCATCCGCTCACCCGGCAGCTGGCTTGATGAGTTGCTAGCCTTTCTCTAGAGTCTATGCACCACACCGAATCGGTCGACTGGGTTCACCCCGTTCTTCCTCGTCTACGGAGCCGAAGCCGTCACCCTGACCGACGTCGAGTTCGACTCGCCGCGCATCACGATGTACACCGAAGCCGAAGCCAGAGAAGCCCGCGAAGATGGCGTTGACCTACTCGAAGAAGCACACCTCCTGGTGCTCAGTCGCTCGGCCATCTATCAGCAAGGCCTGAGGCACTACCACAACAAGAAGATCAAGCCCCTCGCGTTCCGCAAGGGCGACCTCGTCCTCCGACTCGTCCAAGAGCAGGCAGGACAACACAAGCTGTCCCCTCCATGGGAGGGCCCATTCATCGTGAGCAAGGCCTTGCACGACCGCAACGCCTACTACCTCATCGACGCACGCAAGTCAAGGAAGTGCAAGAAGGACACCGCCGATGAAGAAACGACCTGGCCGTGGAACGCGGAACTCCTCCGCGTGTTTTACAGTTAGCCGCACGAGCGTATATATCGTCGCCTTTTGTAAAAGCATGAAACCATGGGGTCCCCGAACGAGACTCGAGGGCTGCCTTTTGTCGACCAATTTATTGTGTCCCTATTTTCTTGCATCACTATACCACTGAACCCGGCCACCAGTCCGACTCGCTCGACCCGAGGGCTCGGGGGCTGGCCGACTCGGCCGCCACCCCGCTGCCTTACTTGGTGATTCGTGATAAAGCTAGGATGCCACGATCCCCCACTTCGCCCTAAAGCCACAGATCCAGCTTTGGCTATCGGCTGGCAAGCACAATGGGCCAAAACTCCTTTACGCTTCATACACTAAGTCAAAGGCTGCTGGGTCGATCAACCCGTCCCACCATTCATCAAATGAACAGCCGCACGACCGACTGCTCGCCAACCGGCTTCGCCGGATTGCCGCCAGCCGGCCCAGTGGGTGTTTTGCTCGCGCTCAATGTTTCGAGGGACCCAAGTCCTACGCACTCCTCTCAAAGAACCAAGCTCCTTGTCACGGACTAGAGCCTCGGCGGTCTGACTCGTGGGGGGAGGTTTGAGAAAGGAAAAGCGCATGAAATCGGTCCAAAAAATGGAAGGCAAAAAGCAAAAGCACCCACGACATCCACACAAGTATTTAAATAAAGGCCCACGGCCCAAGTTCATTACACCCTAAAACCCCCAGTGGGTGGGTGGACCTGCTATTTAACAAATTTTACAAAGTGTCTTAGGCATCTCCAGCGCCACGTCGCGACGTCGACAGCTCTCCCCTGGCGGCCTCCGGGTCCAGCATGGCGTCGGTGTCCTCCTCAGCACCCGCGTCACAGTAGACACCCATCTCCTCCGAGCTCCCCTCCGGATCGTGGAGGAGCAAGCCGTAGTCATCGCCGTCCACGGCCCTGCCGTCTTCCATCCGCTCCGGATGGAACTTGTCGTGGAAGGCGAACTTGGTGATGTAGCTGGCCCGGTAGGCGATCAGGCCGGCTTGCTCGTGCAAGAGCTGCTCCGAGCCAGCCCGCTGGCCCATCAATGCATCCAGCTGCAGGTCCGGATGCCAGGACAGCGCGAACCAGAGCGCCATCTCAGCACCAGCACGAGCGGCGGAGACGCGCCACTCGCCAAGCCGGTACGGCCCCACCTCCAACCAACGCGCCAGGAGCGAGAAGCTGCTCGGTTGGACGGAGTCCGGCCATGGGGCCGCCATCATTGCGGTGCCGGCATGGGACAGCCGCCCCAACTGCGTTCCCAGGATCTGCAGGCGGGCCTCAGCGGCGGCAATGATCTCCGGGAAGGTCCAGGCCACCCGCGGATCCGTCCCGGACCCAACGACGTCGGTCGGGTCGCATTGATAGCGGACGGCTTCCTCCGCCAGCCGCTGCGTCTCCGGGAAGGCCCCTGCCGCAAAGGAAGAAGCGAGTTAGAAGAAGAATAACAAGGAAGAAAGGTCGGTCCCGACCCGGCAAACGACAAGAAAAAGCACTTACTGGAGGAGGACTCTTCCAGGTGCTGCGCCTCAAGCAACGTACCACGCCGTTCCCGCTCGATGGCGTGGTCGCGCTCCTTGAGCGCCTTCTCCAGATCGGCCGCCTTGGCAAGGGCCGCCTTCAGCTCCGCGTCCTTGTCTTCGGCTGCCTTCTCGGCCGCCTCGCGGTTGCGGGCCTCGTCCTGACGGGCCCCCTCAGCCATGGTGACCCGCCCTCGCAGGCGGTCCACCTCGGCCTGGAGCCAGCCCTTGTCGTGGGCCAGCTGGCCACGCTGCTGGTCCGCTTCCACCAGGGCCTGCTGTGCCTCTACTACCTTGGCGGCTTCCGCCTTAAGGTGCTCCACCTAGGCCTCGAGGCGGCTCTTGTGACCTACCAGCTGCTCATACAGTCGGTTGGCCTCGTCGAGAGACCGCCGAGCCGCGGCCGCCTCCGCCCTTGCCTGCGCCGCCTCGACGCCAAGACGGCTGGTGTCGGTAACAAGCCGGTCATAGTGATGACCGGCCCGGAGCAGACGAGTCCGCCAGGACAGCACTTCGGCTGCGAAAAAGAAGGACTCAATAGAAGAAAAAAGCAAGACTTAAGATTTGGCCCAACTATTACACACTTGGCCCGAATCTCGGGGGCTACACCCAGTGGGTGCGCTAGCGCGCCCCCCACTAGAAAGAGCACAAGAATACCTGCGGCGACGCGGAGCTCCTCCTCCTTGGCGGCAAGCCGCTCCACGAGCTCCCGGTGCTTTCCTAGGAGACGATTGTAGGCGCCGACCCGGAAGGCGTCGAGATGCTGAAGAAAGCAGAAATCAGAACAAGGCCAACCCTCTAAAGATTCGACCAACTACTACGTAGTTGGCCCGAACCTCGGGGCTACACCCAGTGGTTGCGCTGGCGCGCCCCCACAAAGAAGAAAATTGCAAGAAAACTTACCAGGACGGCGCGCTCCAGATCACGCGTCCGCTCCACCTCGGCCTGGGCGAAGCCTCGAGCCGTTCCGTCCGGCCATCGCAGGCGGCGACTGACGACGTCCAGCGCCGCCTCCTCCTGGGTCTGAGGCCCGAAGACAACGGCGCCCCCGCTCCGCGCCGGCTGCGGCACGGCAGCTCGGCGCTCTCCTACCGGGGCACCAAGGCGTGCTCCTCGCTGGCCGCTCGCGACGCGGCCAGCACCTCCTCCGGGGACGCCCTGCTCGCCGACCCGACCCGGACGCTGGGACCCCTGCGCCGCCGTCTCTGGCCCAGCTGCCGGGGTGGCCTCCGGCAACCGCCGGCCGCGGTGCGTCCTCCAAACCGGCGGCGCCTCCGCAGCCGCCGCCGCAGAGTCTCTCTTCCAAGATGCGCCGCTGCTCCACCACCATCAGTCCCCGCATCGCTCGGCAACGTCGAGGCTCCGCGCGGGTGTCATCCTCCACCTCCACGACCCCCGTCGGAGGATCATCACCTACAGCCCGGCCTCCACCGTGCTCCCTCACCGAGATGGCTCAAGACGTCGCGCCGAACACCGTGCCCTCTGCATTGCGCAGCAACGGCTCCGATCGCGGCTCAGCCCATGCGCTGCCGCGTCGTCTCCAAGCCGGACCGATATGCCTCAGCTCCGCCTCGGCCCGTTCCTGTCCTCCAGGCCAAGGCTTCGTCCTTGTTCGGACCAGGCCGAGTCCGAGTCGGCATTGTCCCTCCACCTCAGCCTGGTCGGCGATTCGGACCGGCGCCTGCGAACTCTCCCCTTCGCGTGACGCGGCTTCCGCCGCCGCCCACGCCAGCGCGATTGGCGACCTGAAGAAGAAGACAAAATGAGCGGAAAAGAAACAAGACTAGCTCAAGAAAACAAAAGCTGAGCGCAAACGAGAGATGAAGCTTACCCCGCCAAGACCGGGACCGGGGTTGCCCCCCCCGGTGCCCGCCACCGCACTTCCTCTTGGCCGGCCTCCCGGCCCCGGCCGGGTTCGCCATGCGCTTCGGGGCCTGGGGTCGCGGCGCGACACTGTCTTTCCCATGCGAGCGGCTCGGCGCCACCCCATGCGAGGACCCGGCTCCGCCTACGTCGCCGCCTCCCCCGCCCAACGCCGCTATACCGACAACTGGCGTCAGCACCGACCGTCCCATGCCACGGTCAGCAATTCAAGACACATGAAGAAAAACACGAGACTTGCCCGCGCAACGCCCAGCGCCGGCGTCGGACTCGGCCTCTTCCTCCCCGCCATGAGCCGCGGGCTCCCCTAGCGCCACCTGCGACGAGGCCAAGGAGTAAGGATGCCGAATCGCGTTCAGAAGTACCACCCGCGTCGCGTCAGGACGGATGAGAAGGTGCGCGGCGGCAAAGTAAGAAGACCGGACACTCACCTGCGGCGCCGGGTTCGACTGGCTGTACGACACCTTGCCGAACCGCCAGTCCTCCCGAAGGTTGGCCTTGGAGATGTCATTCACGCCGCGCGCGATCTGCTCCGCGGACAGCCACGTCGACCCCATGCGGTTGGGGTCTTGAAGGCCGACCATTTCGCCGACGAGGCAGGAGCGCCCCTGAAGCGGAAGGACGCGACACCTGACAAATGCGGCGAGAAGGTCGGTGCCGGTGAGCCCCTCCTGCATCCTCATCACCGTCACCCGCTCGCAGAGATTGACGATCTCCTGCGACGGGCGCCTGGGCGAGTAGCCCCAGTTCGTCTTCGCCCGCGGTGGTGCGATGGCGAAGGCCGGAAGGTTGATGCGATCCGGACCAAGGTTGCGGACATAGAAGAAGGAGTTTTGCCACTTCTTGGCAGAATCCTCCAGCGGGATCTTGGGGAAATCCACCCCCGACCACTTCGAGATGACGGCAGCGCCGCAATCGGCGAAATCCCCGGCCGACGGGCCCTGCTGCTTCAAGGAGAAGAAGCGCGCCCAGAGGTCGATCGTAGGCTCGACCCCCAGGTACTCCTCGCAAAGGGTGACGAAGCCGGAGAGCTGGACGATGGTGCTGGCGCCAAGATGATGCGGCTGGAGCTCTAAGAACTCCAAGAATGCGCAGAATAAGGCACTCGCCGGCAGCCCGAATCCGCGCTCGAAGTGCGTGAGGAAGACCACGCACTCCTGCCCCTCGGGCCGAGGCCTCTGCTCGCCGCGCGGCAGGCGGACGCCGACGTCCGTCTCCCACGGCAGGTGCCACGTCGCCTGGAGTTGGGTGATGTCCTTAGAGGTGATGTTTGAGCCCATCCAGGAGCCCGATGGCAGCGGCATGATCAAAGGAGAAGAAGAAGGAAGATGGACGGCGAAGGAGTTCTGCTCGGAGCAGCGGGCGCCGCAGTGCGTCTGTTGCAAAGAGCGGAGCGAGAGCAAAGGGACAGGAGGGCGCGAGCGAGAATAATGTTCGCCGCCCCTGCCCCCCAATTTAGAACCCTCGGTTTGAATGTGGGGAAGTGGGATCGTCTGCACGCACCCGTTCCACTACCCTGCAATAAGTGCGCACGTACACGCGTAGTAACTGCCCGGGGAAGAGCAACCGGCCCCCGGACGCCGCAATAAATCCGCGCGCTTGGGCCGAAGGCGCGCGGCGGCAGGCCCCAGCCCGTCGCCCGGTCCCGTCACGCGTGTGGCCTGTCAGGCCCCTCCGACTTCCAGGCACCACGTGGCGCCCGCGCGAAGCCCGAGGGATTGCCCCAAGATTCGGTGGACTTCTCAGTCCCCGCCACGGCCGGAATGCCATGATCCGGTTTCCGAGAAAACCGGCACACAGTGGGTGTTGCCGGACCCGGCGCTCGCAGAATCCACCTTGCTTAAGGGGGAAACTGCGGAGGCCCACTCATCCGAAGACGGCGGACCTTCACAGCTTCGGGGACTACTGTCGGGGGGATGGACCCCGGCCAGGCAATTGAACCCGTCTCCTCTTCAAAAACAACGGGGTCGGTACCGCCCCTCAATACCGGCACGCGCTTGGCCGTGTCGCTCAACCCGACCAAGCCCCACAAGCCGGCCAGACTAGTCGACCCGGCAAGACACGTTGACTCGGCCCCAACAACTAGCGCAAGACAGCCGAACCCGGCACGACCAAAGCCTCCTCAATAAGCCAGTGCCACCCGTGGCATGCTACACAATCCAACCGTGGGTCAACTCCCGTCCCATCCAGGCCGTATGATGGGGACAAAATGATGTCTACTACACAACCTTCTTCTTGTAGACGTTGTTGGGCCTCCAAGTGCAGAGGTTTGTAGGACAGTAGCAAATTTCCCTCAAGTGGATGACCTAAGGTTTATCAATCCGTGGGAGGCGTAGGATGAAGATGGTCTCTCTCAAGCAACCCTGCAACCAAATAACAAAGAGTCTCTTGTGTCCCCAACACACCCAATACAATGGTAAATTGTATAGGTGCACTAGTTCGGCGAAGAGATGGTGATACAAGTGGTATATGGATGGTAGATATAGGTTTTTGTAATCTGAAAATATACAACCAGCAAGGTAACTATTGATAAAAGTGAGCGTAAATGGTATTGCAATGCGTTGAAACAAGGCCTAGGGTTTATACTTTCACTAGTGCAAGTTCCCTCAACAATAATAGCATAATTGGATCACATAACTATCCCTCAACATGCAACAAAGAGTCACTCCAAAGTCACTAATAGCGGAGAACAAACGAAGAGATTATGGTAGGGTACGAAACCACCTCAAAGTTATTCTTTCCAATCAATCCGTTGGGCTATTCCTATAAGTGTCACAAACAACCCTAGAGTTCGTACTAGAATAACACCTTAAGACACAGATCAACCAAAACCCTAATGTCACCTAGATACTCCAATGTCACCTCAAGTATCCGTGGGTATGATTATACGATATGCATCACACAATCTCAGATTCATCTATTCAACCAACACATAGAACCTCAAAGAGTGCCCCAAAGTTTCTACTGGAGAATCACGACAAAACGTGTGCCAACCCCTATGCATAAGTTCATGGGCGGAACCCGCAAGTTGGTCACCAAAACATACATCAAGTGAATCACGTGATGTCCCATTGTCACCATAGTTATGCACGACAAGACATACATCAACTGTTTTCAAATCTTTAAAGACTCAATCTGATAAGATAACTTCAAAGGGGAAACTCAATCCATTACAAGAGAGTAGAGGGGGAGGAGAAACATACGATCCAACTATAATAGCAAAGCTCGCGATACATCAAGATCGTGCCAAATCAAGAACACGAGAGAGAGAGAGATCAAACATATAGCTACTGGTACATATCCTCAGCCCCGAGGGAGAGCTACTCCCTCCTCGTCATGGAGAGCACCGGGATGATGAAGATAGCCACCGGAGAGGGATTCCCCCTCCGGCAGGGTGCCGGAACGGGTCTAGATTGGCTTTCGGTGGCTATGGAGGCTTCTGGCGGCGGAACTCTCGATCTATTGTGCTCTTCGGTAGTTTTAGGGTATATGGAGATATATAGGTGGAAGAAGTATGTCAGGGGGGCCACGAGGGGCCCACGAGGGTGGAGGGCGCGCCCCCTGCCTCGTGGCCTCCTCGTTGCTTCCCTTATGTGGACTCCAAGTCTCCCGGGTTGCTTTCCTTCCAAAAATAAGTTCCGTGAAGTTTCAGGTCAATTGGACTCTGTTTGATTTTCCTTTTCTGCGATACTCTTAAACAAGGAAAAAACAGAAACTGACACTCGACTCTAGGTTAATAGGTTAGTCCCAAAAATAATATAAAAGTGTATAATAAAGCCCATAAACATCCAAAGTTGATAATATAATAGCATGGAACAATAAAAAATTATAGATACGTTGGAGACGTATCAGCATCCCCAAGCTTAATTCCTGCTCGTCCTCGAGTAGGTAAATGATAAAAACAGATTTTTTGATGTGGAATGCTACCTAGCATATTTCTCTAAGTAATTCTTCTTTATTGTGGCAATAATATTCAGATCCATAAGATTCAAGACAAAAGTTTAATATTGACATAAAAATAATAATACTTCAAGCATACTAACTAAGCAATCATGTCTTCTCAAAATAACATGGCCAAAGAAAGCTATCCCTACAAAATCATATAGTCTGGCTATGCTCCATCTTCACCACATAAAGTATTTAAATCATGCACAACCCCGATGACAAGCCAAGTCATTGTTTCATACTTTTGATGTTCTCAAACTTATTCAATCTTCACGCAATACATGAGCGTGAGCCATGGATATAGCACTATAGGTGGAATAGAAGGGTGGTTGTGGAGAAGACAAAAAGGGAGAAGATAGTCTCACATCAACTAGGCGTATCAACGGGCTATGGAGATGCCCATCAATAGATATCAATGTGAGTGAGTAGGGATTGACATGCAACGGATGCACTAGAGCTATAAGTATACGAAAGCTCAACAAAAGAAACTAGTGGGTGTGCATCCAACTCACTTGCTCACGAAGACCTAGGGCATTTTGAGGAAGCCCATCATTGGAATATACAAGCCAAGTTCTATAATGAAAATTTCCCACTAGTATATGAAAGTGACAACATAGGAGACTCTCTATCATGAAGATCATGGTTCTACTTTGAAGGACAAGTGTGGTAAAAGGATAGTAGCATTGCCCCTTCTCTATTTTTCTCTCATTTTTTTATTTTTTATTTGGGCCTTCTCTTTTTTATGGCATCTTTTCTCTTTTTTTATTTGGGCTTCTTTGGCCTCTTCTATTTATTTACTTTCGTCCGGAGTCTTGCTACGTCTTGAGCTTGCGTTGGTTTTCCTCGAAGAGGAAGGGGTGATGCAGCAGAGTAGCGTAAGTATTTCCCTCAGTTTTTGAGAACCAAGGTATCAATCCAGTAGGAGCCCACACTCAAGTCCCTCGTACCTGCACAAAGCGATAGCTACTCGCAACCAACGCGATTAGGGGTTGTCAAGCCCTTCACGGTCACTTACTAGAGTGAGATCTGATAGATAGAATATTTTTGGTATTTTTGATATAAAGATGCAAAGTAAAAAGTAAAGGCAAAGTAAATAGCAAAACAATATAAAAGTGATGGAGATTGATATGATGAGAATAGACCCGGGGGCCATAGGTTTCAACAGTGGCTTCTCTCAAGAGCATAAGTATTCTACGGTGGGTGAACAAATTACTGTTGAGCAATTGATAGAATTGTGCATAATTATGAGAATATCTAGGCATGATCATGTGTATAGGCATCAGATCCGTGACAAGTAGATCGAAACGATTCTGCATCTACTACTATTACTCCACTCATCGACCACTATCCAGCATGCATCTAGAGTATTAAGTTAAAAACAAAGTAACGCCTTAAGCAAGATGACATGATGCAACATGAAATAAACCCCATCTTGTTATCCTTGATGGCAACGATACAATACGTGCCTTGCTGCCCCTTCTGTCATTGGGTAAGGACACCGCAAGATCGAACCCAAAGCTAAGCACTTCTCCCATGGCAAGAACTACCAATCTAGTTGGCCAAACCAAACGGATAATTCGAAGAGACTTGCAAAGATAACCAATCATGCATAAAAGAATTCAGAGAAGATTCAAATATTATTCATAGATAGACTTGATCATAAACCCACAATTCATCGGTCTTAACAAACACACCGCAAAAAGAAGATTGCATCGAATAGATCTCCACAAGAGAGGGGGAGAACTTTGTATTGAGATTCAAAGAGAGAGAAGAAGCCATCTAGCTACTAAATATGGACCCGAAGGTCTGAGGTAAACTACTCACACTTCATCGGAGGGGCTAGGATGATGTAGAAGCCCTCCGTGATGATGGCCCTCTTCCGGCGGAGCTCCGGAACAGGCCCCAAGATGGGATCTCGTGGATACAGAAAGTTGCGACGGTGGAATTAGGTTTTTGGCTCCTCTTCTGATCGTTTGGGGGTACGTGTGTATATATAGGAGGAAGGAGTACGTCGGTGGAGCACCGAGGGGCCCACGAGGCAGGGGGCGCGCCCTGGGGGGGGGGGGCGCCCCCACCCTCGTGACCACCTCTTTGATCCCTTGCAGTAGGGTCCAAGTCTCCTGTATCACGTTCGGTGAGAAAATCATGTTTCCGAAGATTTTATTCCGTTTGGACTCCGTTTGATATTCTGTTTATCCGAAACACTAAAATAGGCAAAAAAAAACAGCAATTCTGGGCTAGGCCTCCGGTTAATAGGTTAGTCCCAAAAATAATATAAAAGTGGAAAATAAAGCCCAATATAGTCCAAAACAGTAGATAATATAGCATGGAGCAATAAAAAATTATAGATATGTTGGAGACGTATCAGGCATCCCCAAGCTTAATTCGTACTCGTCCTCGAGTAGGTAAATGATAAAAAGAGAATTTTTGATGCGGAGTGCTACTTGGAGTAATTTCAATGCAAATCTTCTTAATTGTGGTATGAATATTCAGATTAGAAAGATTCAAGACAAAAGTTTATATTGACATAGAAAATAATAATACTTCAAGCACACTAACAAAGCAATTATCTCTTCTCAAAATAACATGGCCAAAGAAAGTTATCCCTACAAAATCATATAGTTTGGCTATGCTCCATCTTCCCCACACAAAGTATTTAAATCATGCACAACCCCGATGACAAGCCAAGCAATTGTTTCATACTCTAACTTTTTCAAAACTTTTTCAATCTTCACGCAATACATGAGCGTGAGCCATGGATATAGCACTATAGGTGGAATAGAATGGTGGTTGTGGAGAAGACAAAAAGGAGAAGATAGTCTCACATCAACTAGGCGTATCAATGGGCTATGGAGATGCCCATCAATAGATATCAATGTGAGTGACTAGGGATTTCCATGCAACGGATGCACTAGAGCTATAAATGTATGAAAGCTCAACAAAAGAAACTAGTGGGTGTGCATCCAACTTGCTTGCTCACGAAGACCTAGGGCAATTTGAGGAAGCCCATCATTGGAATATACAAGCCAAGTTCTATAACGTAAAATTCCCACTAGTAAATGAAAGTGAAAAAATATGAGACTCTCTATATGAAGAATATGGTGCTACTTTGAAGCACAATATATGAGACTTGCTATATCATGGTGCTACTTTGAAGCACAAGTGTGGAAAAAAGGATAGTAGCATTGCCCCTTTTTTTGGGCCTTCTTTTTTTCTTTGGACTTTCCCCTTTTTTGGGACAATGCTCTATTGAATGGTGATCATCACACTTCTATTTATTTCCAACTCAATGATTACAACTCGATACTAAAACAAAGTATGACTCTATATGAATGCCTCCGGCGGTGTACCCGGATATGCAATGAATCACGAGTGACAAGTATGAAAGAATTATGAACGGTGGCTTTGCCACAAATACTGTGTCAACTACATGATCATGCTAAGCAATATGACAATGATGGATATGTCATGATGAACTAGATGGTGGAAAGTTGCATGGAAATATATCTCGGAATGACTATGGAAATGCCATAATAGGTAGGTATGGTGGTTGTTTTGAGGAAGGTATATGGTAGGTGTATGATACCGGCGAAAGTTGCGTGGTACTAGAGAGGCTAGCAAGGGTTGAAGGGTGGGAGTGCGTATCATCCATGGACTCAACATTAGTCATAAAGAACTCATATACTTATTGCAAAAATTTAGAAGTTACCAAAGCAAAGTATTACACGCATGCTCCTAGGGGGATAGATTGGTAGGAAAAGACCATCGCTCGTCCCCGACCACCACTCATAAGGAAGACAATCAATAAATAAATCATGCTCCGACTTCATCACATAACAGTTCACCATACGTGCATGCTATGGGAATCACAAACTTCAACACAAGTATTCTTTAAATTCACAACTACTCAACTAGCATGACTTTAATATTATCACCTCCATATCTCAAAACAATTATCATGCTTCAATCTTTTCTTAGTATTCAACACACTCAAAAGAAAGTTTCACAAATCTTGAATACCAAGCATATTATTATTAGGCAAATTACCATGCTATTAAGGGACTCTCAAAATAATTTAAGTGAAGCATGAGAGATCAATAGTTTCTTTAAAATGAATCCACCACCGTGCTCTAAAAGATCTAAGTGAAGCACATAGAGCAAAATTATCTAGCTCAAAAGATATAAGTGAAGAACATAGAGCAAAATTATCTAGCTCAAAAGATATAAGTGAAGCACATAGAACAAAATTATCTAGCTCAAAAGATATAAGTGAAGCACATAGAGCAAAACTATCTAGCTCAAAAGATATAAGTGAAGCACATAGAGTATTCTATCAAATTTTAATTCATGTATGGCTCTCTCAAAAAGGTGTGTACAGCAAGGATGATTGTGGCATACTAACAAACAAAGACACAAATAAAACAAGACGCTCCAAGCAAAACACATATCATGTTGGTGAATAAAAATATAGCTCCAAGTAAATTACCGATGGAAGTGGACGAAAGAGGGGATGCCTTCCAGGGGCATCCCCAAGCTTTGAATTTTTGGTGTACTTGGATTATATTGGGGGTGCCATGGGCATCCCCAAGCTTAGGCACTTGCCACTCCTTGTTCCATGATCCATCAAAAGAATTCACCCAAAACTTGAAAACTTCACAACACAAAACTCAAAATAGAAAACTCGTGAGCTCCGTTAGCGAAAGAAAACAAAAGACCACTTCAAGGTACTGTAATGAACTCATTATTTATTTATATTGGTGTTAAACCTACTGTATTCCAACTTCTCTATGGATTATAAACGATTTTACTAGCCATAGATTCATCAAAATAAGCAAACAACACACGAAAAACAGAATCGATCAAAAACAGAACAGTCTGTAGTAATCTGTAGCTAGCGCAAGATCTGGAACCCCAAAAATTCTAAAATAAATTTACGGACGTGAGGAATTTATCTATTAATAATGTGCAAAAATAAATGACTAAATATCACTCTTAAAATAAAAATGACAGTAGTTCTCGTGAGCGCTAAAGTTTCTGTTTTTTACAGCAAGTTCAACAAGACTTTCCCCAAGTCTTCCCAACGGTTTTACTTGGCACAAACACTAATTAAACACAAAAAACACAACCAAAACAGAGGCTAAATATTTTATTTTTTACTAAACAGGAGCAAAAAGCTAGGAATAAAAATAAAATTGGGTTGCCTCGCAACAAGCGCTATCGTTTAACGCCCCTAGCTAGGCATAACGAGCAAGAATAGATCTAGGTATTGCCATCTTTGGTAGGCAATCCATAAGTGGCTCTCATGATAGTTTAATATGGTAATTTTATTTTCTTTCTTGGAAAGTGTTACATGCCATTTTCTAATGGAAATTGAAATCTAATATTCCCTTCTTCATATCAATAACCGCACCAACCGTTCTAAGGAAAGGTCTACCAAGAATAATAGGGCAAGAAGGATTGCAATCTATATCAAGAACAATGAAATCTACGGATACATAATTCCTATTTGCGACAATAAGAACATCACTAATTCTTCCCATAGGTTTCTTAATAGTGGAATCCGCAAGATGCAAGTTTAGAGAGCAATCATCAAAATTACGGAAATCTAATAAATCACACAAAGTCTTGGGTATAGTAGAGACACTAGCACCCAAATCACACAAAGCATAAAACTCATGATATTTAATTTTAATTTTAATAGTTGGTTCCCACTCATCATAGAGTTTTCAAGGGATAGAAACTTTCAACTCAAGTTTTTCTTCATAATATTGCATCAAGGCATCAACAATATGTTCGGTGAAGGCTTTATTTCGACTATAAGCATGTGGAGAATTTAGCACGGATTGCAACAAGGAAATACAATAAATCAAAGAGCAATTTTCATAATTAAATTCCTTGAAATCCAATATAGTGGGTTTAGCAACATCTAGATTTTTGTTTCTTTCAATCCCACTTTCATCAATTTCATCATTAAGATCTAAACACTCCGAATTTTTAGAACGCCTTCTAGGTAAAGGAAGATCATATTCAGTTTCATCAAGATTCATATTGCAAAATAAAGATTTAATAGGGGACACATCAATAACTTTTAGATCTTCATCTTGATTTTCATAGGTATTGGAAGAACACGCTTTAATAAAGGCATCTTTGGAAGCACGCATCCTAGCGGTTCTTTCCTTGCACTCATCAATGGAAATTCTCATGGCTTTTAGAGACTCATTAATATCATGCTTAGGTGGAATAGATCTAAGTTTCAAAGCATCAACATCAAGAGCAATTCTATCAACGTTCCTAGCCAAATCATCAATCTTAAGCAATTTTTCTTCAATCATAGCATTAAAATTCTTTTGCGAAGAAATAAATTCTTTAATATTAGATTGAAAATCAGAGGGCATCTTATTATAATTTCCATAAGAGTTGTTGTAGGAATTCCCATAATTATTAGAAGGATTACTAGGATATGGCCTAGGATTAAAATTCCCTCTATAAGCGTTGTTACCAAAATTATTCCTACCAACAAATTCACATCCATAGATTCATATTCTCAATCAAAGTAGACAAAGGCATATCATTAGGATCAGAAGAAACACTCTTAGTAGCAAATAATTTCATAAGTTCATCCATCTTTTCACTCAACACATTAATTTCTTCTATCGCATGCACTTTTTTATTAGAAGTTCTTTCAGTATGCCATTGAGAATAATTAACCATAATATTATCTAGGAGTTTAGTAGCATCTCCTAAAGTGATTTCCATAAAAGTGCCTCCCGCGGCCGAATCTAAAAGATTTCTAGAAGCAAAATTCAATCCGGCAAAAAAAATTTGTATAATCATCCACAAATTCAAACCATGAGTTGGGCAATTACGTATCATTAGTTTCATTCTCTCCCAAGCTTGTGCAACATGTTCATGATCAAGTTGTTTAAAGTTCATTATATCGTTTCTAAGAGAGATGATCTTAGCGGGAGGAAAATACTTAGAGATAAAAGCATCTTTGCATTTGTTCCATGAATCAATACTATTCTTAGGTAAAGACGAAAACCAAGCTTTAGCACGATCTCTAAGCGAAAAAGGAAATAGCTTCAATTTAACGACATCATTATTGACATATTTTTTCTTTTGCATATCACATAAATCGACGAAGCTATTCATATGAGTAGTGGCATCTTCACTAGGAAGGCTGGCGAATTGATCTTTCATAACAAGATTCAACAAAGCAGTATTAATTTCACAAGATTCAGCATCGGTAAGAGGAGCAATCGGAGTGCTAAGGAAATCATTATTATTGGTATTGGTGAAGTCACACACTTTGGTAGTATCTTGAGCCATCGCGACAAACAAGCAATCTAACACACGAGCAAACAAAAAGCAAGCGGACAAAAAGAGGCAAATAGAGAGGGAGGATAGAGAGAGATGGCGAATAAAACGGCAAGGGTGAATTGGGGGGGGGGAGAGGAAAACGAGAGGCAAATGGCAAATAATGTAATGCGAGAGATAGGGATTGTGATGGGTACTTGGTATATTGACTTTTTGCGTAGGCTCCCCGGCAACGGCACCAGAAATCCTTCTTGCTACGTCTTGAGCTTGCGTTGGTTTTCCCCGAAGAGGAAGAGATGATGCAGCAGAGTAGCGTAAGTATTTCCCTCAGTTTTTGAGAACCAAGGTATCAATCCAGTAGGAGCCCACACTCAAGTCCCTCGTACCTGCACAAAGCGATAGCTACTCGCAACCAACGCAATTAGGGGTTGTCAAGCCCTTCACGGTCACTTACAAGAGTGAGATCTGACAGATAGAATATTTTTGGTATTTTTGATATAAAGATGCAAAGTAAAAAGTAAAGGCAAAGTAAATAGCAAAACAATATAAAAGTGATGGAGATTGATATGATGAGAATAGACCCGGGGGCCATAGGTTTCACCAGTGGCTTCTCTCAAGAGCATAAGTATTCTACGGTGGGTGAACAAATTACTGTTGAGCAATTGATAGAATTGTGCATAATTATGAGAATATCTAGGCATGATCATGTATATAGGCATCACGTCCGTGACAAGTAGATCGAAACGATTCTGCATCTACTACTACTCCACTCATCGACCGCTATCCAGCATGCATCTAGAGTATTAAGTTAAAAACAGAGTAACGCCTTATGCAAGATGACATGATGTAGAGAGATAAATTCATGCAATATGAAATAAACCCCATCTTGTTATCCTCGATGGAAACGATACAATACGTGCCTTGCTGC
The DNA here is from genome assembly GCF_018294505.1 of Triticum aestivum. Taxonomy (NCBI): domain Eukaryota; kingdom Viridiplantae; phylum Streptophyta; class Magnoliopsida; order Poales; family Poaceae; genus Triticum; species Triticum aestivum. Next base: position 136,734,491 of record NC_057812.1, read on the forward strand.
CCCTTCTGTCACTGGGTAAGGACACCGCAAGATCGAACCCAAAGCTAAGCACTTCTCCCATGGCAAGAACTACCAATCTAGTTGGCCAAACCAAACGGATAATTCGAAGAGACTTGCAAAGATAATCAATCATGCATAAAAGAATTCAGAGAAGATTCAAATATTATTCATAGATAGACTTGATCATAAACCCACAATTCATCGATCTCAACAAACACACCGCAAAAAGAAGATTACACCGAATAGATCTCCACAAGAGAGGGGGAGAACTTTGTATTGAGATTCAAAGAGAGAGAAGAAGCCATCTAGCTACTAACTATGGACCCGAAGGTCTGAGGTAAACTACTCACACTTCATCGGAGGGGCTAGGATGATGTAGAAGCCCTCCGTGATGACGGCCCTCTTTCGGCGGAGCTCCAGAACATGCCCCAAGATGGTTTCTCGTGGATATAGAAAGTTGAGGCGGTGGAATTAGGTTTTTGGCTCCTCTTCTGATCGTTTGGGGGTACGTGTGTATATATAGGAGGAAGGAGTACATCGGTGGAGCACCAAGGGGCCCACGAGGCAGGGGGCGCGCCCTGGGGGGGGGGGCGCCCCCACCCTCGTGACCACCTCTTTGATCCCTTGCAATAGGGTCCAAGTCTCCTGTATCACGTTCGGTGAGAAAATCATGTTTTCGAAGATTTTATTCCGTTTGGACTCTGTTTGATATTCTGTTTATCCGAAACACTAAAATAGGCAAAAAAAACAGCAATTCTGGGCTGGGCCTCCGGTTAATAGGTTAGTCCCGAAAATAATATAAAAGTGGAAAATAAAGCCCAATATAGTCCAAAACAGTAGATAATATAGCATGGAGCAATCAAAAATTATAGATACGTTGGAGACGTATCAAGTCTCATCCCGACTTGTGGGGGAATCATAGTCTCCATCATCCTTTCCTCACTGGGACAATGCTCTAATAATGATGATCATCACACTTTTATTTTCTTACAACTCAAGAATTACAACTCGATACTTAGGACAAGATATGACTCTATATGAATGCCTCCGGCGGTGTACCGGGATGTGCAATGATGCATGAGTGACATGTATGAAAGAATTATGAACGGTGGCTTTGTCACAAATACAATGTCAACTACATGATCATGCAAAGCAATATGACAATGATGGAGCGTGTCATAATAAACGGAATGGTGGAAAGTTGCATGGCAATATATCTCGGAATGTCTATGGAAATGCCATAATAGGTAGGTATGGTGGCTGTTTTGAGGAAGATATATGGTGGGTTTATGGTACTGGCGAAAGTTGCGGTACTAGAGAGGCTAGCAATGGTGGAAGGGTGAGAGTGCGTATAATCCATGGACTCAACATTAGTCATAAAGAACTCACATACTAATTGCAAAAATCTATTAGTTATCGAAACAAAGTACTACGCGCATGCTCCTAGGGGGATAGATTGGTAGGAAAAGACCATCGCTCGTCCCCGACCGCCACTCATAAGGAAGACAATCAATAAATAAATCATGCTCCGACTTCATCACATAACGGTTCACCATACGTGCATGCTAAGGGAATCACAAACTTTAACACAAGTATCTCTCAAATTCACAACTACTCACTAGCATGACTCTAATATTACCATCCTCATATCTCAAAACAATCATCAAGTATCAAACTTCTCATAGTATTCAATGCACTTTATATGAAAGTTTTTATTATATCCCTCTTGGATGCCCATCATATTAGGACTAGTTTCATAACCAAAGCAAACTACCATGCTGTTCTAAAGGACTCTCAAAATAATATAAGTGAAGCATGAGAGTTCATCTATTTCTATAAAATAAAACCACCACCGTGCTCTAAAAAGATATAAGTGAAGCACTAGAGCAAATGACAAACTACTCCGGAAGATATAAGTGAAGATCAATGAGTAGTCGAATAATTATGCAACTATGTGAAGACTCTCTAACATTTAATAATTTCAGATCTTGATACTTTATTCAAACATCAAGCAAAGCAAAATAAAATAGCATTCTAAGAATGGCAAACATTATGTGAAGAAGCAAAAACTTAGGATCAACCAAAACTAACCGATAGTTGTTGAAGAAGAAAGGTGGGATGCCAACCGGGGCACCCCAAGCTTAGACGCTTGAGACTTCTTGAAATATTATATTGGGATGCCTTGGGAATCCCCAAGCTTGAGCTTTTGTGTCTCCTTAATTCCTCTCATATCACGGTCTCCCTAAATCTCAAAAGCTTTCATCCAGACAAAACTCAACAAGGACTCGTGAGATAAGTTAGTATAAACCATTGCCAAAACCTTATCATACTCTACTGTAGAAAATCACTAAAATTATTATTCAACATTGCATACTAAATTACTCTGCATATTTAATAGTCCTATCCTCAAATAGAATCATTAAAGAAGCAAACATATGCAAACAATGCAAACATAACAGCAATCTGCCTAAACAGGACAGTCTGTAAAGAGTGTAGCAAGATCCATACTTCCCTAACTCCAAAAATCATGAAAGAAAATTCCCACTGTATTAAATTTATCAGAGCTTAATATGCAAAAGGTTTCAACATTTTATCACATTCTTAATTTTCTAGGGAATTATTGCAACAGCGGTAAACTTTTTGTTTTCAAATAGCAACACGAAGACTTGTAAAATAGGCATAGTAAATGCTATCAGTGCCACTTTTATTGAAATAAAAGATGCAAAACATTGTTCTAAATAACAGTAAGCAAATCCTAGCAAAATAAATTGATACTCCAAGCAAAACACATATCATGTGGTGAATAAAAATATAGCTCCAAGTAAAGTTACCGATGAACGAATGACGAAAGAGGGGTTGCCTTCCGGGGCATCCCCAAGCTTAGGCTCGTGGTTGTCCTTAAATATTACCTTGGGCTGCCTTGGGCATCCCCAAGCTTAGGCTCTTGCCACTCCTTATTCCATAATCCATCAAATCTTTACCCAAAACTTGAAAACTTCACAACACAAAACTTAAAATAGAAAACTCGTGAGCTCCGTTAGCGAAAGAAAACAAAACACCACTTCAAGGTAATGTAATGAACTCATTATTTATTTATATTGTTGTTAAACCTGCTGTATTCCAACTTCTCTATGGTTTACAAACTATTTTACTAGCCATAGATTCATCAAAATAAGCAAACAACACACGAAAAACAGAATCTGTCAAAAACAGAACAGTCTGTAGTAATCTGGATCAAACGTATACTTATGGAGCTCATAAAATTTTCAAATAAATTGCTGGACGTGAGAAATTTATATATTAATCATATTCAGGAAGAATTAACTAAATATCACTCCCCAATAAAAAATGGCATCAATTCTCGTGAGCGCTAAAGTTTCTGTTTTTTTACAGCAAGATCAACAAGACTTTCCCCAAGTCTTCGCAACGGTTCTACGTGGCACAAACACTAATTAAAAGCATAAAACCACATCTAAACAGAGGCTATATGAGTTATTTATTATTAAACAGGAACAAAAATCAAGGAATAAAAATAAAATTGGGTTGCCTCCCAACAAGCGCTATCGTTTTAACGCCCCTAGCTAGGCATGATGATTTCAATGATGCTCACATAAGACATAAGAATTGAAACATAAAGAGAGCATCATGAAGCATATGACAAGCACATTTAAGTCTAACCCTCTTCCTATGCATAGGGATTTTGTGAGCAAACAACTTATGGGAACAATAATCAACTTGCATAGGAAAGCAAAACAAGCATAACTTCAAAATTTTAAGCACATAGAGAGGAAACTTGATATTATTGCAATTCCTACAAGCATATATTCCTCCCTCATAATAAATTTCAGTAGCATCATGAATGAATTCAACAATATAGCTATCACATAAAGTATTCTTTTCATGATCTACAAGCATAGAAATTTTATTACTCTCCACACAGGCAAGATTCTTCTCATTCAGAATAGTGGGAGTATCAAATACTATAAATTGTTTCCACATTAAAAGAGTAATGTTCAGAAAAAGGGTAATCATAATCATGACAAGTTTTATAAATATAATCATCACTACTTTTTATAGCATATGTATCATCACAATAATCATCATAGGTAGGAGGCATGTTATCATCATTATAAATTTGCATATCGAAACTTGGGAGACTAAAAATATCATCTTCATTAAATGTAGCATCCCCAAGCTTGGGACAAACATTAATTGCAGCAAATATATTCTCAAAAACATAATCTTCTTCAAACATAGGATCCCCAAGCTTGGGCCTTTTCATATCATAAGAATAATCACTCTCATCATTAATAGTATGGATAGCACAAATAGTATAGCAATTATCATATTCTTCCAAGCAAGTGCCAAAAAGGTTTTCAAGATCATAAGAAGTATCATTATCTTCCACAATTATATTTTCATGAGGCACAATAGTAATAGGAGCAACATTATTTGGGGGAGATATCTTTTTACCTCTCTTCCTTTTTCTTTTCTTCTTATTCACCACATCATGTGTGGGTTCAATCCTCTTTTTGGAGCTCCTTATTAATGAGATTGGTTGAATAGGAGGCTCCTCCTTGTTACCCGATTCATCATAAGAAATAATAGTAGGATATTGGGAAGTCTCTTCCCTTTCGTAAGTATTCTCTTCATCCTCTATTTGTTTTCTTTTCTTTATGTAATTGGCAATATAAGGATTTTCAATGCAATTCACCACACAATACATATAAATTTCCTCTAGATCAAAGCCAAGCAGTTTATAACGAGCAAATTCTGGAAGATCCCCAGTTATATGTTTCATTTCTTCGCAACCCATAAGCAAGCTAAGTTCATTATAATGTGCAAGGGAAATCAACTCATCACAATTTTTGGACACGATTAGATCATGAAACAATTTGCATCGGATGGTTACATGACCACGTTCATTGCAAAGCTCACAAGTATGGCCAAGAAAATTTAAATTTTCAGCACAATCATCTAGCCTTTCTTGCAACAATTTAGTTTCTAAATACTTATGCCTCTTGCAATATCTATCTTCCCTATTTGGTGTGTACTTACAAACCCAATGCACTCCACAAAAATTGACATGTTTATAGGAGACATTCTTATCATAACTAGTGCAATCATCATTAGTACCATGGATATTCAAGGAGTTCATACTAACAACATTGCAATCATGCTCATCATTCAAAGATTTAGTGCCAAACATTTTAATGCATTCTTATTCTAACACTTTGGCACAATTTTCCTTTCCATCATACTTACGAAAGATATTAAAAAGATGAAGCGTATGAGGCAAACTTAATTCCATTTTTTTATAATTTTATTTTGTAAACTAAACTAGTGATAAAACAAGAAACTAAAAGACTCGATTGCAAGATCTAAAGATATACCAAGCACTCACCTCCCCGGCAACGGCGCCAGAAAAGAGCTTGATGTCTACTACACAACCTTCTTCTTGTAGACGTTGTTGGGCCTCCAAGTGCAGAGGTTTACACGACAGTCGCAAATTTCCCTCAAGTGGATGACCTAAGGTTTATCAATCCATGGGAGGCGTAGGATGAAGATGGTCTCTCTCAAGCAACCCCGCAACCAAATAACAAAGAGTCTCTTGTGTCCCCAACAGACCCAATACAATGGTAAATTGTATAGGTGCACTAGTTTGGCGAAGAGATGGTGATACAAGTGGTATATGGATGGTAGATATAGGTTTTTGTAATATGAAAATATAAAAACAGTAAGGTAACTAATGATAAAAGTGAGCGTAAACGGTATTGCAATGCGTTGAAACAAGGCCTAGGGTTCATACTTTCGCTAGTGCAAGTTCCCTCAACAATAATAGCATAATTGGATCAGATAACTATCCCTCAACATGCAACAAAGAGTCACTCCAAAGTCACTAATAGCGAAGAACAAACGAAGAGATTATGGTAGGGTACGAAACCACCTCAAAGTTATTCTTTCCAATCAATCCGTTGGGCTATTCCTATAAGTGTCACAAACAACCCTAGAGTTTGTACTAGAATAGCACCTTAAGACACAAATCAACCAAAACCCTAATGTCACCTAGATACTCCAATGTCACCTCAAGTATCCGTGGGTATGATTATACGATATGCATCACACAATCTCAGATTCATCTATTCAACCAACACATAGAACCTCAAAGAGTGCCCCAAAGTTTCTACCAGAGAATCACGGCGAAAATGTGTGCCAACCCCTATGCATAAGTTCATGGGTGGAACCCACAAGTTGGTCACCAAAACATACATCAAGTGAATCTCGTGATATCCCATTGTCACCACAGATATGCACGGCAAGACATACATCAAGTGTTCTCAAATCTTTAAAGACTCAATCTGATAAGATAACTTTAAAGGGGAAACTCAATCCATTACAAGAGAGTAGAGGGGGAGGAGAAACATAAGATCCAACTATAATAGCAAAGCTCGCGATACATCAAGATCGTGCCAAATCAAGAACACAAGAGAGAGAGAGAGACCAAACACATAGCTACTGGTACACACCCTCAGCCCCGAGGGAGAACTACTCCCTCCTTATCATGGAGAGCACCGAGATGATGAAGATAGCCACTAGAGAGGGATTTCCCCTCCGACAGGATGTCGAAACGGGTCTAGATTGGCTTTCGGTGGCTACGGAGGCTTCTGGCAGCGGAACTCCCGATCTATTGTGCTCTTCGGTAGTTTTAGGGTATATGGAGATATATAGGCAGAAGAAGTACGTCAGGGGGGCCACGAGGGCCCACGAGGGTGGAGGGCGTGCCCAGGGGGTGGGCGCGCCCCCCCTGCCTCGTGGCCTCCTTGTTGCTTCCCTTATGTGGACTCCAAGTCTCCGGGATTGCTTTCCTTCCAAAAATAAGTTCCGTGAAGTTTCAGGTCAATTGGACTCCATTTGATTTTCCTTTTCTGCGATACTCTAAAACAAGGAAAAAACAGAAACTGGCACTGGGCTCTAGGTTAATAGGTTAGTCCCAAAAATAATATAAAAGTGTATAATAAAGCCCAAAAACATCCAAAGTTGATAATATAATAGCATGGAACAATCAAAAATTATAGATACGTTGGAGACGTATCACAAGACTTCAATCAATGATGGCCGTGGCAACAGTGCCCCGCCCATGCCTCTGGTCAGCGGGTACGTAGCAACAGTGCCCCTCACCTACCCGCTGACCAGGGCCGGCATGGCTACAGTGCCCCCGCCTTCACCGTTGACAACAGCAAGCGGCGACATAACGGAGAGCACTGCACGCGACTCGACTCGGCCACACCCTGACGATCGACAAGACGGCGCACAGTCCCCCTAGGCATGCGAGGCCCGCACCTAGGGGAACTCGGCGAACCACAAGCCCTCAGCAGGACCCAGCCCGGGTCCCCGGACACCGACAATACAGACCCACCGACTTGTAACATTACCATTGTACCCCTGGGGGTTGGACTATAAACCCCCCCGGGAGCCCACGATCATGGACAACAGATCATCATCTCCCCGAAAAGCAAGCATAAGACTAGCCACAAAACAGCAACACCGGAGAGAAGGAGCAGCCCAAGCCTTGGCCAGCTTCCTTCCTCCCCCATACAACTCCAGGAGCAACATTGTACTATCAATCATACAACTACACTCGACAGGACTAGGGGTATTATCTATCCGGAGAGCCCCGAACCTTGGTATGTCCAGCGTCCCGCGCCCGCTCATGCCAACCTCGCCTCTGGAGTCCACCAGCGCCGTCAAGCCTCCTCCTCTCTTTATCCATCCCTTGGCATCTGCCGTGCACCCACCACGACAATGTCCTAGATAGATCTTGCGTGATTGTAGGAATTTTTTTGAAATACTGCGTTCCCCAACAGTGGCATCCGAGCCAGGTCTATGCGTAGATGTTATATGCATGAGTAGAACACAAAGGAGTTGTGGGCGTGGGTATATACATATTGCTTGTCATCACTAGTTGTTTCTTGATTCGGTGGTATTGTTGGATGAAGCGGCCCAGACCGACAATACATGACCGCGTTCATGAGACTGGTTCTACCGACGTGCTTTGCACACAGGTGGCTGGCGGGTGTCTGTTTCTCCAACTTTAGTTGAATCGGATTGAATGAATAGGGTTCTTTCTGAAGATCAAAAAGCAATCACTATACCACGTTGTGGTTTTCATGTCATAGGTAAGAACGGTTCTTGCTAAGCCTGTAGCAGCCAGGTAAAACTTGCAACAACAAAGTAGAGGACGTCTAACTTGTTTTGCAGGGCATGTTGTGATGTGATATGGTCAAGACGTATTGAGATATAAATTGTTGTATAAGATGATCATGTTTTGTTAAAGTTATCGGCAACTGGCAGGAGCCTTATGGTTGTCTCTTTATTGCATAAGATGCAAGCGCCATATAATTGCTTTACTTTATCGCTATGCAATAGCAATAGTTGCAAAAGCAATAGTTGGCGAGATGACCATGTGACGACATGTTGATAAAGATCAAGATGATGGAGATCATGGTGTCATGCCGGTGACGATGGAGATCATGCCAGTACTTTGGAGATGGAGATCAAAGGCACAAGATGATGATGGCCATATCATGTCACATATTTTGATTGCACATGATGTTTATCTTTTATGCATCCTATTTTGCTTAGTACGACGACAGCATTATGAGATGACCCCTTACTAAAATTTCAAGGTATAAGTGTTCTCCCTGAGTATGCACCATTGCGACAGTTCGTCGTGCCGAGACACCACGTGATGATCGGGTGTGATAAGCTCTACGTTCACATACAACGGGTGCAAGCCAGTTTTGCACACGCAGAATACTCGGGTTAAACTTGACGAGCCTAGCATATGCAGATATGGCCTCGGAACACTGAGACCAAAATGTCGAGCGTGAGTCATATAGTAGATATGATCAACATAGTGATATTCACCATTGAAAGCTAGTCCATCTCACGTGATGATCAGACATGGTTTAGTTGATATGGATCACGTGATCACTTAGATGATTAGAGGGATGTCTATCTAAGTGGGAGTTCTTAAGTAGTATGATTAATTGAACTTAAATTTATCATGAACTTAGTCCTGATAGTATTTTCATATCTATGTTGTAGATCAATTGCTCGCATATAGCTTCCCCGTTTATTTTTGATATGTTCCTAGAGAAAACTAAGTTGAAAGATGATAGTAGTAATGATGCAGACTAGGTCCATGATCTGAGGATTATCCTCATGGCTGCACAGAAGAATTATGTCCTTGATGCACCGCTAGGTGATGGACCTATTACAGGAGCAGATGTAGACGTAATGAACGTTTGGCAAAGCTCAGTATGATGACTAATTGATATTTTAGTGCACCATGCTTTACGGCTTAGAACTAGAAATTCAAAAATGTTTTGAACGCCACGGAGAATATAAGATGTTCTAAGAGCTGAAATTTATATTTCAGACTCATGCCCGAGTCAAGAGGTATGAGACATCTGAAAAGTATTTTGCCTACAAGATGGAGGAGAATAGATAAACCAGTGAGCATGTGCTCAATGTCTGAGTACTACAATCACTTGAATCAAGTGGGAGTTTATCTTCCAAATAAGATAGTGGTTGGCAAAGTTCTCTAGTCACTATCACCAAGTTACTAGAACTTCGTGATGAACTATAATACGCAAGGGATGACGAAAATGATTCCCTGAGCTCTTTGCAATGCTAAAATCGGCGAAGGTAAAAATCAAGAAAAGCATCAAGTGTAGATGGTTGACAAGATCACTAGTTTCAAGTAAAAGGGCAAGGGAAAGAAAGGGAACTTCAAGAAGAATAGCAAGCAAGTTGCCACTCCCATGAAGAATCCCAAAGCTAGACCCAAGCCTGAAACTGAGTGCTTCTATTGCAAAGGAAAAGGTCACTGGAAGTGGAACTGCCCTAGATACTTGGCGATAAGAAGGATGGCAAAGTGAACACAGGTATATTTGATATACATGTTATTGATGTGTACTTTACTAGTGTTTATAGCAACCCCTCAGTATTTGATACTGGTTCAGTTGCTAAGAGTAGTAACTCGAAACAGGAGTTGCAAAAATAAATAGAGACTAGTTAAGGGCGAGGTGATGATGTGAGTTGGAAGTGATTCCAAGGTTGATAAGATCACCATCTCACACTCCCTTTACCTTCGGGACTAGTGTTGAACCTAAAATAAATGTTATTTGGTATTTGCATTGAGCATAAATATGATTGGATCATGTTTATTGCAATATTGTTATTCATTTAAGTCAAAGAATAATTGTTATTCTATTTACATGAATGAAACCTTCTATGGTCATATACTCAATACGAATGGTTTATTGAATCTCGATCGTAGTGATACACATATCCATAATATTGAAGCCAAAAGATGCAAAGTTCATAATGATAGTGCAACTTATATGTGGCACTGCCGTTTAGGTCATATTGGTGTAAAGCGCATGAAGAAACTCCATGCTGATGGACTTTTGGAATCACTTGATGCATGCGAACCATGCCTCATGGACAAGATGACTAAGACTCCGTTCATCAGAACAATGGAGCGAGTGACACACTTGTTGGAAATAATACATACTGATGTGTGCGGTCCAATGAGTGTTGAGGCTCGCGGCGGGTATCGTTATTTTCCGACCTTCACAGATGATTTGAGCAGATATGGGTATATCTACTTGATGAAACATAAGTCTGAAACATTTGAAAAGTTCAAATAATTTTAGAGTGAAGTGGAAAATCATCGTATCAAGAAAATAAAGTTTCTAACAATCTGATTGCGGAAACAAATATTTGAGTTACGAGTTTGGTCTTCATTTGAAAGAATGTGGAATAGTTTCACAACTCACGCCACCTGGAACACAACAATGTAATGGTATGTCCGAATGTCATAACCGTACTTTATTAGATATGGTGCAATCTATTATGTCTCTTACCAAATTACCACTATCATTTTGGGGTTATGCATTAGAGACAACTGCATTCACGTTAAATAGGGCACCGTCTAAAAATCCATTGAGACGACACCATATGAACTATGGTTTAGCAAGAAACCTAAGCTGTCGTTTCTTAAAGTTCGGGGTTGCGATGCTTATGTGAAAAAGTTTCAACCTGATAAGTGATAACCCACAAGTATAGGGGATCGCAACAACTTTCAAGGGTAGAGTATTCAACCCAAATTTATTGATTCGACACAAGGGGAGCCAAAGAATATTCTCAAGTATTAGCAGCTGAGTTGTCAATTCAACCACACCTGGAAACTTAGTATCTGCAGCAAAGTGTTTAGTAGCAAAGTAATATGATAGTGGCGGTAGCGGCAACAAAAGTAAAGACAGCAAAAGTAATGTTTTTGGTATTTTATAGTGATTGTAACAGTGGTAGCGGGAAAGTAAATAGCGTAAACCAGTATATGGAAAACTCACAGGCACCGGATCAGTGATGGATAATTATGCCGGATGCGGTTCATCATGTAACAGTCATAACATAGGGTGACACAGAACTAGCTCCAATTCATTAATGTAATGTAGGCATGTATTCCGTATATAGTCATACATGCTTATGGAAAAGAACTTGCGTGACATCTTTTGTCCAACCCTCCCGTGCCAGCGGGGTCCTATTGGAAACTAAGGGATATTAAGGCCTCCTTTTAATAGAGAACCAGAACAAAGCATTAGCACATAGTGAATACATGAACTCCTCAAACTATGGTCATCACCGGGAGTGGTCCTGATTACTGTCACTTCGGGGTTGCCGGATCATAACACATAGTTGGTGACTATAGACTTGCAAGATAGGATCAAGAACTCACATATATTCATGAAAACATAATAGGTTCAGATCTGAAATCATGGCACTCGGGCCCTAGTGACAAGCATTAAGCATAGCAAAGTCATAGCAACATCAATCTCAGAACATAATGGATACTAGGGATCAAACCCTAACAAAACTAACTCGATTACATGAAAATCCCATTCAACCCATCACCGTCCAGCAAGCCTATGATGGAATTACTCACGCACGGCGGTGAGCATCATGAAATTGGTGATGGAGGATGGTTGATGATGACGACGGCGATGAATCACCCTCTCCGGAGCCCCGAACGGACTCCAGATCAGCCCTCCCGAGAGGTTTTAGGGCTTGGCGGCGGCCCCGTATCGTAAAACACGATGATTTCTTCTCTCTGATTTTTTTCCTCTCCGAAAGCAAATATATAGAGTTGGAGTTGGCGTCGGAGGGTTTCCAGGGGGCCCACGAGGTAGGGGGGCGCGCCCTAGGGGGGAGGCGCGCCCCCACCCTCGTGAGAAGGGTGTGGGCCCCCTGTTCTTCATCTTTGGCGAGGATTTTTTATTGTTTTTTCTAAGATGTTTCGAGGAGTTTCAGGTCATTCCGAGAATATTTGTTTTCTGCACATAAAACAACACCATGGCAATTCTGCTGAAAACAGCGTCAGTCCGGGTTAGTTCCATTCAAATCATACAAGTTAGAGTCCGAAACAAGGGCAAAAGTGTTTGGAAAAGTAGATACGACGGAGACGTATCAACTCCCCCAAGCTTAAACCCTTGCTTGTCCTCAAGCAATTCAGTTGACAAACTGAAAGAAAGAAAGAAAAACTTTTACAAACTCAGTTTGCTCTTGTTGTTGTAACTATGTCAAGCCAGCATTCAAATTTTCAGCATAGATCATAACTAACCACATTTGCAATAATTCTCAGGTCTCATAATTACTCATATCAATAGCATAATCAACTAGCAAGTCATAATAATAAATCTCGGATGACAACACTTTCTCAAAACAATCATAATATGATATAACAAGATGGTATCTCGCTAGCCCTTTCTGAGACCGCAAAACATAAATCAGAGCACCTTTAAAGATCAAGGACTGACTAGACATTGTAATTCATGGTAAAAGAGATCCAATCATAGTCATACCCAATATAAATTAACAGTGATGAATGCAAATGACGGCTGTGCTCTCCAGCTAGTGCTTTTTAATAAGAGGGTGATGACTCAACATAAAAGTAAATGGATAGGCCCTTCGCAGAGGGAAGCAGGGATTTGTAGAGGTGCCAGAGCTCGGTTTTGAAATAGAGATAAATTGTATTTTGAGCGGTATACTTTCATTGTCAACGTAACAACTAAGAGATGGCGATATCTTCCATGCTAAACACATTATAGGCGGTTCCCAAACAGAATGGTAAAGTTTATACTCCCCCTCCACCAACAAGCATCAATCCATGGCTTGGTCGAAACAACGAGTGCCTCCAACATACATCAGGTCCCAGGGGGAGTTCTGTTTGCAATTAATTTTGATTTAGTTTGCATAAAGCATGGGACTAGGCATCCCGGTGACCAGCCATTTTCTCGCGAGTGAGGAGCGGAGTCCACTCCTCTTGAGAATAACCCGCCTAACACGGAAGATAAGGACAACCTTTGTTGATACATGAGCTATTCAATCATATAAAACAGAATGTTTATTTGAAGGTTTAGAGTTTGGCACATACAAATTTACTTGGAACGGTAGGTAGATACCGCATATAGGAAGGTATGGTGGACTCATCTGGAATAACTTTGGGGTTTAAGGGATTGGATGCACAAGCAGTATTGCCGCTTAGTACAGGTGAAGGCTAGCAAAAGACTGGGAAGCGACCAACTAGAGAGCGACAACAGCCATGTACATGCATTAAAATTAATAAACATTGGATGCAAGCATGAGTAGGATATAATCCACCATGAACATAAATATCGTGAAGGCTATGTTGATTTTGTTTCAACTACATGCGTGAACATGTGCCAAGTCCAGTCACTTAAATCATTCAAAGGAGGATACCACCCCATCATACCACATCATAATCATCTCAATAGCATGTTGGCACACAAGGTAAATCATTATAACTCATAGCTAATCAAGCATGGCACAAGCAACTATGATCTCTAATTGTCATTGCAAACATGTTTATTCATAATAAGCTGAATCAAGAACGGGGGACTCATCATATTTACAAAAAAAATAGGTCGAGTTCATACCAGCTTTTCTCATCTCAGTCAGCCCATCATTTATCATCATAATTGCCTTTCACTTGCACGACCGAACGGTGTGAATAATAATAAGAGTGCACGTGCATTGGACTAAGCTGGAATCTGCGAGCATTCAATAAACATGAGAAGACAAGGCAATATGGGCTCTTGGTTAAATCAATAATAATGCATATAAGAGCCACTTCAACAATTTAATTATGGTCTTCTCCTACGGACCCCCCAAGAAAAGAAAAGAAATAAAACTATTTACACGGGAAAGCTCCCAACAAGCAAAAGAAGAACGGGAAATATTTTTGGGTATTCTTTTTAATTATTACTACTACAACAGAAAAATAAACTACTGCTAATTTTTTTGGTTTTTCTTAAGGTTTAACAAACACACAAGAAGAAAACAGGAAAAAGAAAATAAACTAGCATGGATATTACAGTGAAAGAGTATGAGCACCGACATTTAGCAATGAGTGTGTGTGAACATAAATGTAATGTCATTGAGAAATACGTACTCCCCCAAGCTTAGGCTTTTGGCCTAAGTTGGTCTATGGCCATGGCTGGCCTGGCAGATATCCATAATAATAGTTGTTGGGGTCGTACTGTGATGAGGAGGAATAGTTGGGATCATACTGATGTGCAGCGGTTATCGCCTGCTGAGCTGCAGCAAGGAGTCGAGCTGCCTCCGCTCTCCTCTCGTACTCTTCTGCCTCCTCTCTGGTAATAACATATCTTCCTTTTGTCTGTGAATCAAAGAAGGCAGGAGCAGGGAGAGTAATACGGAAAACACGTCGTTTATCAAAAATTAAACGATATAAGAGAGGTGATTCAGGCCTCTCGACAAACTGGTGCGAAGCCATAGAGTCATAATCTAAATATGCAGGAGGCAACTCCATATCACCCTCACGAATGTCTATCTCAAGAAAATGAGCTAAGCGGGTTGCATAAATTCCTCCAAAGAAATCTCCATTATGTCTATTATGATGCAACCTACGAGCTACAATGGCTCCCATATGATAAGATTGGTCTCCTAACACAGCACTCCTAAGAATGCTAAGATCAGGGACACACATGTGACATGCTTCATCCTTAGCATTTATGCATCTACCGATGAAGAGAGCAAAATAATGTATAGCAGGAAAGTGAATGCTCCCTATGGTAGCCTGCGTTATATCTCTAGATTCCCCCATAGTTATACTAGCAAGAAAGTTTCTAAATTCAGATTTAGGGGGATCCCTAACACTACCCCATGATGGAAGTTTGCATGCAAGAGTGAAATCCTCTAGGTCCATGGTATAAGATTTGTCATAAAGATCAAACATGGCTGAAGGAGAATTACGCGAAGATGAATACTCAAACCTCCTCACAAATGAACTTGTGAGATCATGATACTGGGGGCATTTGTTAGCCTCAAAATCCTCAAGACCGGCATTGCACAAATATGCTTTGAATTCTTCTTTAATTCCCGCACGGTCCATAAAATTTTCCGACGGCCATTCGCAAGGCCGTACTGGAGCGTCTCTTGGTGGATCCTCTTCAGCATCGCGCATAGCAATCCCGGGTCCTTGCTTCTTAGAGGAACCACCTTGGAACATCTTCCTAAGCATATTGTTTTTCTTTGAAAAATTCTGAAATTTTTAGTAACTTCAAACAAAAGTGAACCAACTTAAATAATATTGATAGCAACTACTCGTACAAGTGCCTAGAGCCTATATCAAGCATTAGAACTACTTGGAACCATAAAAATTTGACATGCAAGCTCAAGAACATGGCCACCTATGCAGCACAAATTTGCAAAGAATAAAGCACTAGAACAAAAACTAATCGAACCAATGGAGGAGTCACATACCAAGGAACAATCTCCCCAAGCAGTTTTGCGAGAGGTGCTTTGAGCAAGGAGATCGAAAATCACAGCAAAAGTGGCTGGAACTCGTGCTTGAGTTGGTTTTTCAGGTTTGTGTGAGACAGAGGAAGAAGATGGGTGCTGGGATAAGTGGAGGAGGGCCACTGTGGGCCCACAAGGCAGGGGGCGCGCCCTAGGGGGCGGGGCGCCCACCACCCTCGTGGCCAGGTGGCAGCTCCTCCCGCGGTAATTTTTGCATAGTAAATCCTCAAAT
The DNA here is from genome assembly GCF_018294505.1 of Triticum aestivum. Classification (NCBI taxonomy): domain Eukaryota; kingdom Viridiplantae; phylum Streptophyta; class Magnoliopsida; order Poales; family Poaceae; genus Triticum; species Triticum aestivum. Next base: position 136,750,632 of record NC_057812.1, read on the forward strand.
ATTCCTGAAAAAATCATATTAAATTGGCATGTCATTCTGAGGACTTTTATTTTCGGGATATTTTTATATTGCACGGATAAGTCAGGAAACAGACAGAAAAATACTATTTTCACTTTATTTCTACTAATTAATAGAAAGTATAAGTGGGGTACAGAAGTTTGTGCTTCTAGTTTCATCCATCTCATGCTCATCAAAAAGAATCCACTAACAAGGTTGATCAAGTCTTGTTAACAAACTAATTCTGATAATCATGAAACCAGAGAAATTTCGAATAACACTAAGTTACCTCAACGGGGATATGCACATCCCCTATAATAAGTATATCATATTTCTTCTTGACACTTGGTAGAGGAAATTCAAAACCTCCAAATATAATCAATGGAATTTTTCCAATAGAGTTGATACTATGAACTTGAGGTTGTTTCCTCGGAAAGTGTACCGTATGCTCATTACCATTAACATGAAAAGTGACATTGCCTTTGTTGCAATCAATAACAGCCCCTGCAGTATTAAGAAAAGGTCTTCCAAGAATAATAGACATACTATCATCCTCGGGAATATCAAGTATAACAAAGTCCGTTAAAATAGTAACGTTTGCAACCACAACAGGCACATCCTCACAAATACCGATAGGTATAGCAGTTGATTTATCAGCCATTTGCAAAGATATTTTGGTAGGTGTCAGCTTATTCAAGTCAAGTCTACGATATAAAGAGAGAGGCATAACACTAACACCGGCTCCAAGATCACATAAAGCAGTTTTAATATAATTTCTTTTAATGGAGCAAGGTATAGTAGGTACTCCGGGGTCTCCAAGTTTCTTTGGTATTCCACCCTTAAAAGTATAATTAGCAAGCATGGTGGAAATCTCAGCTTTCGGTATCTTTCTTTTATTAGTAATGATATCCTTCATATATTTAGCATAAGGATTTGTTTTGAGCACATCAGTTAATCGCATACGCAAGAAGATAGGCCTAATCATTTCAACAAAGTGCTCAAAATCCTCATCATCCTTTTTCTTGGATGGTTTCGGAGGAAAAGGCATGGGTTTCTGAACCCAAGGTTCCCTTTCTTTACCATGTTTCCTAGCAACAAAGTCTCTTTTATCATAACGTTGATTCTTTGATTGTGGGTTATCAAGATCAACATCAGGTTCAATTTTTACATCATTATCATTACTAGGTTGAGCATCATCATGAACATCATCATTAATATTTTTACTTGGTTCATGTTCATTACCAGATTGTGTTTCAACATCAGACATAGAAATATCATTTGGATTATCAGGTGGTTCAGCAATAGGTTCACTAGAAGTTTGCACAGTTCTATCATTTTTCTTCTTCTTCTTTTTAGAAGAACTAGGAGCATCAATATTATATCTTTGAGAATCTTGCTGGATTCTCTTAGGGTGGCCTTCAAGATACAAAGGTTCCTGAGTCATTCTACCAGTTCTAGTAGCCACTCTAACAGCATAATCATTTTTCTTACTATTCATTTCATCAAGCACTTCTTTTTGAGCCTTAAGTACTTGTTCTACTTGAGTGGTAACCATAGAAGCATGTTTGCTAACAAGTTTAAGTTCACCTTTAATATTAGCCATATAATCACCCATGTATTTAAGCATATCAGAATCATATTTCAATTGTCTACCAAAATAAGCATTGAAGTCGTCTTGCTTAAACATAAAGTTATCAAACTCATCCAAGCACTGACTAGCAATTTTAGTAGGAGGGACTTCAGCTTTATCATATCTATAGAGAGAATTTACCTTTACTACCTATGTCGGGATATCAGGATCAGGAGGTTCTTCAGTAAATAAAGAATTAAGATCATATGTTTCTTCAACAGGCGGTATATTAAGACCATGTATTTCTTCAATAGGAGGTAAATTCTTAACATCTTCAACTTTAATACCTTTTTCTTTCATATATTTCTTTGCCTCTTGCATATCTTCGGGACTGATAAATAGAACACCTCTCTTCTTAGGAGTTGGTTTAGGAATAGGCTCAGTAATTGGAGCAGGAGTTGGCTCAGGAGCTGGCTCAGGAGGTGGCTCAGGAGGTGCCCAATTATTTTCATTTGTCAACATATTATTCAATAGAATTTCAGCTTCATCCGGTGTTCTTTCCCTGAAAAGAGAACCAGCACAACTATCCAGGTAATCTCTGGAAGCATCGGTTAGTCCATTATAAAAGATATCAAGTATTTTTGGTTTCTTAAGAGGATGATCAGGCAAAGCATTAAGTAACTTGAGAAGCCTCCCCCAAGCTTGTGGGAGACTCTCTTCTTTAATTTGCACGAAGTTGTATATTTCCCTCAAAGCAGCTTGTTTCTTATGAGCAAGGAAATATTTAGCATAGAAGTAATAAATCATATCCTGGGGACTACGCACACAACCAGGATCAAGAGAATTAAACCATATCTTAGCATCACCCTTTAATGAGAACGGAAATATTTTAAGTATAAAAAAGTAACGCGATCTCTCATCATTAGTAAACGGAGCAGCTATATCATTTAACTTAGTAAGATGTGCCACAACAGTTTCAGGTTCATAGCCATAAAACAGATCAGATTCAACCAAAGTAATTATATCAGGATCAACAGAGAATTCATAATCCTTATCAGGAACACAAATAGGTGAAGTAGCAAAAGCAGGGTCGGGTTTCATTTTATCTCTAAGTGATTCTTTTTTCCATTTAATTAATAACCTCTTAAGCTCATATCTATCTTTGCAAGCTAAAATAGCGGCAGAAGATTCCATATCAAAAAGATAACCCTCAGGAATAACAGGCATATTTTCATCATCACTATCATCATCATATTCAGATTCAATAATTTATTTTTCTCTAGCCCTAGTAATTTTTTCATCAAGAAATTCACCAAGGGGCACAGTAGTATCAGGCATAGAAGCAGTTTCATCATAAGTATCATGTATAGCAGAAGTGGCATCATCAATAACATGCGACATATCAGAACGAATAGCAGAAGCAGGTGTAGGTGTCGCAAACTTACTCATAACACAAGGTGAATCAAGTGCAGAGCTAGATGGCAGTTCCTTACCTCCCCTCGTAGTTAAGGGATAGATCTTGGTTTTTGGATCTGTCAAGTTATCATAGTGTCCAGCAGATATAAATTCCAAGTGACTCAAAGAATAGAGCTATGCTCCCCGGCAATGGCGCCAGAAATTGGTTTTGATAACCCACAAGTATAGGGGATCGCAACAGCTTTCGAGGGTAGAGTATTCAACCCAAATTTATTGATTTGACACAAGGGGAGCCAAAGAATATTCTCAAGTATTAGCAGCTGAGTTGTCAATTCAACCACACCTGGAAACTTAGTATCTGCAGCAAAGTGTTTAGTAGCAAAGTAATATGATAGTGGCGGTAGCGGCAACAAAAGTAAAGACAGCAAAAGTAATGTTTTTGGTATTTTGTAGTGATTGTAACAGTGGCAGCAGGAAAGTAAATAGCGTAAACCAATATATGGAGAACTCGTAGGCACTGGATCAGTGATGGATAATTATGCCGGATGCGGTTCATCATGTAACAGTCATAACATAGGGTGACACAGAACTAGCTCCAATTCCGTATATAGTCATACGTGCTTATGGAAAAGAACTTGCATGACATCTTTTGTCCTACCCTCCCGTGGCATCGAGGTCCTATTGGAAACTAAGGGATATTAAGGCCTCCTTTTAATAGAGAACCGGAACAAAGCATTAGCATATAGTGAATACATGAACTGCTCAAACTATGGTCATCACCGGGAGTGGTCCCGATTATTGTCACTTCGGGGTTGCCGGATCATAACACATAGTAGGTGACTATAGACTTGCAAGATAGGATCAAGAACTCACATATATTCATGAAAACATAATAGGTTCAGATCTGAAATCATGGCACTCGGGCCCTAGTGAAAAGCATTAAGCATAGCAAAGTCATAGCAACATCAATCTCAGAACATAATGGATACTAGGGATCAAACCCTAACAAAACTAACTCGATTACATGATAAATCCCATCCAACCCATCACCGTCCAGCAAGCCTACGATGGAATTACTCATGCACGGCGGTGAGCATCATGAAATTGGTGATGGAGGATGGTTCATGATGACGACAGCGACGAATCCCCCTCTCCGGAGCCCCGAATGGACTCCAGATCAGCCCTCCCGAGATGTTTTAGGGCTTGGCGGTGGCTCCGTATCGTAAAACGCGATGATTTCTTCTCTCTGATTTTCTCTCTCCGAAAGCAAATATATAGAGTTGCAGTTGGCGTTAGAGGGTTTCCAGGGGGCCCATGAGGTAGGGGGCGCGCCCTAGGGGGGGGGGGGCGCCCCCCACCCTCGTGAGAAGGGTGTGGGCCCCCTGGTCTTCATCTTTGGCGAGGATTTTTTATTGTTTTTTCTAAGATGTTCCGTGGAGTTTCAGGTCATTCCGAGAATATTTGTTTTCTGCACATAAAACAACACCATGGCAATTCTGCTGAAAACTGCGTTAGTCCAGGTTAGTTCCATTCAAATCATACAAGTTAGAGTCCAAAACAAGGGCAAAAGTGTTTGGAAAAGTAGATACGACGGAGACGTATCAATAAGCTTAAACCCAAATCGGAGAAGTGCGTCTTCATAGGATACCGAAAACAAACTGCTGTGTACACCTTCTATCACAGATCCGAAGGCAATATCTTTGTTGCTAAGAGTGGATCCTTTCTAGAGAAGGAGTTTCTCTCGAAAGAAGTGAGTGGGAGGAAAGTAGAACTTGATGAGGTAATTGTACCTGCTCCCTTATTGGAAAGTAGTTCATCACATAAATTAGTTCCAGTGATTCCTACACCAATTAGTGAGGAAGCTAATGATGATGATCATGAATACTTCTGATCAAGTTACTACCGAACCTCGTAGGTCAACCAGAGTAAGATCTGCACCAGAGTGGTTTCTAGAGGTCATGTTACTTGACCATGATGAACCTACGAACTATGAGGAAGCGATGATGAGCCCAGATTCCGCAAAATGGCTTGAGGCCATGAAATCTGAGATAGAATCCATGTATGAGAACAAAGTGTGGACTTTGTTGGACTTGCCCGTTGATTGACAAGCCATTGAGAATAAATGGATCTTCAAGAGAAAGACGGACGCTGATAGTAGTGTTACTATCTACGAAGCTCGAATTGTCGCAAAAAGTTTTCGACTAGTTCAAGATGTTGACTACGATGAGATTTTCTCACTCGTAGCGATGCTTAAGTCTGTCCGAATCATGTTAGCAATTGCCACATTTTATGAAATCTAGCAAATGGGTGTCAAAACTGCATTCCTTAATGGATTTATTAAAGAAGAGTTATATATGATACAACAAGAAAGTCTTGTCAATCCTAAAGGTGCTAACAAAGTGTGCAAGCTCAGTTGATCCATCTATGGACTGATGCAAACATCTCGGAGTTGGAATATACGCTTTGATGAGTTGATCAAAGCATATAGTTTCATACAGACTTGTGGTGAAGCCTGTATTTACAAGAAAGTGAGTGGGAGCACTACAACATTTCTAATAAGTATATGTGAATGGCATATTTTTGATCAGAAATAATGTAGAATTTTCTGGAAAGCATAAAGGAGTGTTTGAAAGGATTTTTTCAAAGAAAGACCTTGGTGAAGCTGCTTACATATTGAGCATCAAGATCTATAGATATAGAACAAGACGCCTGATAAAAATTTTCAATGAGTACATACCTTGACAAGTTTTTGAAGTAGTTCAAAATGGAACAGTCAAAGAAGGAGTTCTTGCCTGTGTTGCAAGGTGTGAAGTTGAGTAAAGACTCAAAACCCGACCACGGCAGAAAATAGAAAGAGAATGAAAAGTCATTCCCTATGCCTCAGTCATAGGTTCTATAAAGTATTCTATGCTGTGTACCAGACCTATTGTATACCTTAGCATGATTTTGGCAAGGGAGTATAATAGTGATCTAGGAGTAGATCACTGGAGAGTGATACGTCTCCAACGTATCTACTTTTCCAAACACTTTTGCCCTTGTTTTGGACTCTAACTTGCATGATTTGAATAGAACTAACCCGGAAAGACGTTGTTTTCAGCAGAATTGCCATGGTGTTATTTTTGTGCAGAAATAGAAGTTCTCAGAATGACATGAAAATCAACGGAGAATATTTTTGGAATATATAATAAATACTGGCGAAAGAATCAAGGCCAGGGGCCCACACCCTGTCCACGAGGGTGGGGGTGCGCCTACCCCTGGGTGTGCCCCTGCCTCGTGGGCCCCCTGGTGCTCCACCGACCTCAACTCCAACTCCATATATTCATGTTCGGAGAGAAAAAAATCAGAGAGAAGGATTCATCGCGTTTTACGATACGGAGCCGTCGCCAAGCCCTAATCTCTCTCGGGAGGGCTGATCCGGAGAGGCGAATTCGTCGCCGTCGACATCATCAACCTTCCTCCATCACCAATTTCATGATGCTCATCACCGTGCGTGAGTAATTCCATTGTAGGCTTGCTGGACGGTGATGGGTTGGATGAGATTTATCATGTAATCGAGTTAGTTTTGTTAGGGTTTGATCCCTAGTATCCACTATGTTCTGAGATTGTTGTTGCTATGACTTTGCGCTACATAATGCTTGTCACTAGGGCCCGAGTGCCATGATTTCATATCTGAACCTATTATGTTTTCATGAATATATGTGAGTTCTTGATCCTATCTTGCAAGTCTATAGTCACCAACTATGTGTTATGATCCGGCAACCCCGAAGTGACAGTAATCAGGACCACTCCCGGTGATGACCATAGTTTGAGGAGTTCATGTATTCACTATGTGCTAATGCTTTGTTCTGGTTCTCTATTAAAAGGAGGCCTTAATATCCCTTAGTTTCCAATAGGACCCCGCTGCCACGGGAGGGTAGGATAAAAGATGTCATGCAAGTTCTTTTCCATAAGCACGTATGACTATATTCGGAATACATGCCTACATTACATTGATGAACTGGAGCTAGTTCTGTGTCACCCTATGTTATAACTGTTGCATGATTGATCACATCCGGCATAATTATCCATCACTGATACATTGCCTACGAGCTTTTCATATACTGTTCTTCGCTTATTTACTTTTCTGTTGCTACTGTTACAATCACTATAAAACCAAAACTATTACTTTTGCTACCATTACTGCTACTATCATATTACTTTGCTATGCTTAATGCTTTTCACTAGGGCCCGAGTGCCATGATTTCAGGTCTGAACCTATTATGTTTTCATGAATATATGTGAGTTCTTGATCCTATCTTGCAAGTCTATAGTCACCTAGTATGTGTTATGATTCGGCAACCCCGAAGTGACAATAATCGGGACCACTCCCGGTGATGACCATAGTTTGAGGAGTTCATGTATTCACTATGTGCTAATGCTTTGTTCCGGTTCTCTATTAAAAGGAGGCCTTAATATCCCTTAGTTTCCAATAGGACCCCGATGCCACGGGAGGGTAGGACAAAAGATGTCATGCAAGTTCTTTTCCATAAGCACGTATGACTATATTCGGAATACATGCCTACATTACATTGATGAACTGGAGCTAGTTCTGTGTCACCATATGTTATAACTATTGCATGAGGAATCGCATCCGACATATTTATCCATCACTGATCCATTGCCTACGAGCTTTTCACATATTGATCTTCGCTTATTTACTTTTCTGTTGCTACTGTTACAATCACTATAAAACCAAAACTATTACTTTTGCTACCGTTACTGCTAATATCATATTACTTTGCTACTAAATACTTTGATGTAGATATTAAGTTTCTAGGCGTGGTTGAATTGACAACTCAGCTGCTAATACTTGAGAATATTCTTTGGCCCCCCTTGTGTCGAATCAATAAATTTGGGTTGAATACTCTACCCTCGAAAACTGTTGCGATCCCCTATACTTGTGGGTTATGAAGACTATTTTCAGGCGCCGTTGCTGGGGAGCATAGCTCTATTCTTTGAGTCACTTGGGATTTATATCTGCTGATCACTATGAAGAACTTGAAAGATAAAAGAACCAAGATTTTCCCCTCAACTATGAGGGGAGGTAAGGAACTGCCATCTAGCTCTTTCACTTGATTCACCTTCGGTTTTGAGTAAACTTGTGACACCTACTCCTGCCATTCATTTTGATATGTCGCATGTTTTTGAAGATGCCACTTCTACTTTGCATGATACTTATGATGAAACTACTTCTATGTTTGATAATACTGTGCCACTAGGTGAATTTCTTAATGAACAACTTGGTAGGGTTAGAGAGTGTTGGGGAACGTTGCAGAAAACAAAAAGTTTCCTACGGTTTCACCAAGATCCATCTAGGAGTTCATCTAGCAACGAGTGATCGGATGCATCTACATACCTTTGTAGATCGCGAGCGGAAGCGTTCAAAGAACGGGGATGAGGTAGTCGAACACGACGTGATCCAAATCACTGGAGATCCTAGCACCGAACGGACGGCACCTCCGCGTTCAATACACGTACGGTCAGCATAACGTCTCCTTCTTCTTGATCCAGCAAGAGGGAAGGAGAGGTTGAGGAAGATGGCTCCAGCAGCAGCACGACGGCGTGGTGGTGATGGAGCTGCAGTACTCCGTCAGGGCTTCGCCAAGCGCTATGGAGGAGGAGGAGGTGTTGGAGAGGGAGAAGGAGGCAACCAAAGGCGTGGATCAAAAAGCCCTCCTTCCCCACTATATATAGGGGTGCCAGGGGGGGGCGTCGGCCCTAGGAGATCCAATCTCCTAGGGGGGCGGCGGCCAAGGGAGGTTTCCCTCCCTCCTAAGGCACCTAGGGGTGCCTTCCACTTGTGGGACTCTTCCCCTTTGGAAACCCTAGGCGCATGGGCCCCTTGGGGCTGGTGCCCTTGGCCCATGTAGGCCAAGGCGCAACCCCTACAGCCCATGTGGCCCCCGGGGCAGGTGGACCCACCCGGTGGACCCCCGGGACCCTTCTGGTGGTCCCGGTACAATACTGGTGACCCCGAAACTTGTCCCGATGGGCGAAACAGCACTTCCTATATATAATTCTTTACCTCCGGACCATTCCGGAACTCCTCGTGACGTCCGGGATCTCATCCGGGACTCCGAACAACATTCGGGTTACTGCATATACATATCCCTACAACCCTAGCGTCACCGAACCTTAAGTGTGTAGACCCTACGGGTTCGGGAGATATGTAGACATGACCGAGACGACTCTCCGGTCAATAACCAACAGCGGGATCTGGATACCCATGTTGGCTCCCACATACTCCACGATGATCTCATCGGATGAACCACGATGTCGAGGATTCAAGCAACCCCGTATACAATTCCCTTTGTCAATCGATATGTTACTTGCCCGAGATTCGATCGTCGGTATCCCAATACCTCGTTCAATCTCGTTACCGGCAAGTCACTTTACTTGTACCGTAATGCATGACCCCGTGACCAGACACTTGGTCACTTTGAGCTCATTATGATGATGCATTACCGAGTGGGCCCAGTGATACCTCTCCATCGTACGGAGTGACAAATCCCAGTCTTGATCCGTGTAAACCCAACAGACACTTTCGGAGATACCCGTAGTCTACCTTTATAGTCACCCAGTTACGTTGTGACGTTTGGTATACCCAAAGCACTCCTACGGTATCCGGGAGTTACACGATCTCATGGTCTAAGGAAAAGATACTTGACATTGGAAAACTCTAGCAAACGAACTATACGATCTTATGCTATGTTTAGGATTGGGTCTTGTCCATCACATCATTCTCCTAATGATGTGATCCTGTTATCAATGACATCCAATGTCCATAGTCAGGAAACCATGAATATCTGTTGATCAACGAGCTAGTCAACTAGAGGCTTACTAGGGACATGTTGGTGTCTGTTATTCACACATGTATTACGATTTCCGAATAACATAATTATAGCATGAATAAAGACAATTATCATGAACAAGGAAATATAATAATAATGCTTTTATTATTGCCTCTAGGGCATATTTCCAACAGTCTCCCACTTGCACTAGAGTCAATAATCTAGTTACATTGTGATGAATCGAACACCCATGGAATTCTGGTGTTGATCATGTTTTGCCCTAGGGAGAGGTTTAGTCAACGGATCTGCCACATTCAGGTCCGTATGTACTTTACAAATATCTATGTCTCCATCTTGAACATTTTCACGAATGGAGTTGAAACGACGCTTGATGTGCCTTGTCTTCTTGTGAAACCTGGGCTCCTTGGCAAGTGCAATAGCTCCAGTGTTGTCACAGAAGAGTTTGATTGGCCCCGACGCATTGGGTATGACTCCTAGGTCGGTGATGAACTCCTTCACCCATATTGCTTCATGTGCTGCCTTCGAGGCTGCCATGTACTCCGCTTCACATGTAGATCCCGCCGTGACGCTTTGCTTGCAACTGCACCAGCTTACTACCCCACCATTCAAAATATACACGTATCCGGTTTGTGACTTTGAGTCATCCAGATCTGTGTCGAAGCTAGCGTCAACGTAACCCTTTACGACGAGCTCTTCATCACCTCCATAAACGAGAAACATTTCCTTAGTCCTTTTCAGGTACTTCAGGATATTCTTGACTGCTGTCCAGTGTTCCTTGCTGGGATTACTTTGGTACCTTCCTACCAAACTTACGGCAAGGTTTACATCAGGTCTGGTACACAGCATGGCATACATAATAGAACCTATGGCTGAGGCATAGGGGATGACGCTCATCTCTTCTATATCTTCTGATGTGGTCGGACATTGAGCCGAGCTCAATTTCACACCTTGCAACACAGGCAAGAACCCCTTCTTAGACTGATCCATATTGAACTTCTTCAATATCTTATCAAGGTATGTGCTTTGCGAAAGACCTATGAGGCGTCTTGATCTGTCTCTATAGATCTTGATGCCTAATATATAAGCAGCTTCTCCAAGGTCCTTCATTGAAAAACTCTTATTCAAGTAGGCCTTTATGCTGTCCAAGAGCTCTATATCATTTCCCATCAAAAGTATGTCATCTACATATAATATGAGAAATGCTACAGAGCTCCCACTCACTTTCTTGTAAACGCAGGCTTCTCCATAAGTCTGCGTAAACACAAACTCTTTGATCATCTCATCAAAGCGAATGTTCCAACTCCGAGATGCTTGCACCAACCCATAAATCGAGCGTTGGAGCTTGCACACCTTGTTAGCATTCTTAGGATCGAGAAAACCTTCCGGCTGCATCATATACAATTCTTCCTTAAGGAAACCATTAAGGAATGCCGTTTTGACGTCCATTTGCCATATCTCATAATCATAAAATGCGGCAATTGCTAACATGATTCGGACTGACTTTAGCTTCGCTACCAGTGAGAAAGTCTCATCGTAGTCAACCCCTTGAACTTGTCGATAACCCTTAGCGACAAGCCGAGCTTTATAGATGGTCACATTACCATCCGCGTCTGTCTTCTTCTTAAAGATCCATTTATTTTCTATGGCTCGCCGTTCAATGGGCAAGTCAGTCAAAGTCCATACTTTGTTTTCATACATGGATCCTATCTCGGATTTCATGGCTTCTAGCCATTTGTCAGAATCCGGGCCCGCCATCGCTTCTTCATAGTTCGAAGGTTCACCGTTGTCTAACAACATGATTTCTAAGACAGGGTTGCCGTACCACTCTGGTGCGGAACGTGTCCTTGTGGACCTTCGAATTTCAGTAGGAGCTTGATCAGAAGTATCTTGATCATTATCATTAACTTCCTCTCTAGTCGGTGCAGGCATCTCAGGAACATTTTCTTGAGTTGCACCATTTTCTGGTTCAAGAGGTAACACTTCATCAAGTTCTACTTTCCTCCCACTTACTTCTTTCGAGAGAAACTCTTTCTCTAGAAAGAATCCATTCTTGGCAACAAAGATCTTGCCTTCGGATCTGAGGTAGAAGGTATACCCAACAGTTTCTTTAGGGTATCCTATTAAGACACAGTTTTCCGACTTGGGTTCGAGCTTTTCAGGTTGAAGTTTCTTGACATAAGCATCGCATCCCCAAACTTTTAGAAATGACAGCTTAGGTTTCTTCCCAAACCATAATTCAAACGGTGTTGTCTCAACGGATTTCGACAGAGCCCTATTTAAAGTGAATGCGGCAGTCTCTAAAGCATAGCCCCAAAAAGAAAGCGGTAAATCGGTAAGAGACATCATAGATCGAACCATATCTAATAGAGTGCGATTACGATGTTCGGACACACCATTACCCTGAGGTGTTCCAGGCGGCGTGAGTTGTGAAACTATTCCACATTTTCTTAAGTGTGTGCCAAATTCGTGACTCAAGTATTCTCCTCCACGATCTAATCGTAGAAACTTGATTTTCCTGTCACGTTGATTCTCAACCTCACTCTGAAATTCCTTGAACTTTTCAAAGGTTTCAGACTTGTGTTTCATTAAGTAGATATACCCATATCTACTCAAATCATCAGTGAGGGTGAGAACATAACGATAGCCACCGCGAGCCTCAACACTCATTGGACCGCACACATCAGTATGTATGATTTCCAATAAGTTGGTTGCTCGCTCCATTGTTCCTGAGAACGGAGTCTTGGTGATCTTACCCATGAGGCATGGTTCGCACGTGTCAAATGATTCGTAATAAAGAGACTCTAAAAGTCCATCTGCATGGAGCTTTTTCATGCGTTTGACACCTATGTGACCAAGGCGGCAGTGCCACAAGTATGTGGGACTATCATTATCAACTTTACATCTTTTGGTACTCACACTATGAATATGTGTAGCATTACGCTCGAGATTCATTAAGAATAAACCATTCACCATAGGAGCATGACCATAAAACATATCTCTCATATAAATAGAACAACCATTATTCTCGGATTTAAATGAGTAGCCATCTCGAATTAAACGAGATCCCGATACAATGTTCATGCTCAAAGCTGGCACTAAATAACAATTATTAAGGTTTAAAACTAATCCCGAAGGTAAATGTAGAGGTAGCGTGCCGACGGCGATCACATTGACCTTGGAACCATTCCCGACGCGCATCGTCACCTCGTCCTTTGCTAGTCTCCGCTTAATCCGCAGCCCCTGCTTTGAGTTACAAATGTGAGCAACTGCACCGGTATCAAATACCCAGGAGCTACTACGGGTACTAGTAAGGTACACATCAATTACATGTATATCATATATACCTTTTGTTTTGCCGGCCTTCTTGTCCGCTAAGTATTTGGGGCAGTTCCGCTTCCAGTGACCACTTCCCTTGCAATAAAAGCACTCAGTCTCGGGCTTGGGTCCATTCTTTGGCTTCTTCCCAGCAGCTTGCTTGCCGGGCGCGGCAACTCCTTTGCCGTCCTTCTTGAAGTTCTTTTTACCATTGCCCTTCTTGAACTTAGTGGTTTTATTCACCATCAACACTTGATGTTCCTTCTTGACTTCTACCTCTGCTGATTTCAGCATTCAAAATACCTCAGGAATGGTCTTTTCCATCCCCTGCATATCGAAGTTCATCACAAAGCTCTTGTAGCTTGGTGGAAGCGACTGGAGGATTCTATCAATGACCGCATCATCCGGGAGATTAACTCCCAGCTGAGTCAAGCGGTTATGTAACCCAGACATAGCGAGTATGTGCTCACTGACAGAACTATTTTCCTCCATCTTACAGCTGGAGAATTTGTCGGAGACTTCATATCTCTCGACCCGGGCATGAGCTTGGAAAACCATTTTCAGCTCTTCGAACATCTCATATGCTCCATGTCTCTCAAAACGCTTTTGGAGCCCCGGCTCTAGGCTGTAAAGCATGCCGCACTGAACGAGGGAGTAGTCATCGGCACGTGTCTGCCAAGCGTTCATAACGTCTTGGTTCTGTGGGACGGGTGCGTCACCTAACGGTGCTTGTAGGACATATTCTTTCTTGGCAGCTATGAGGATGATCCTCAGGTTCCGGACCCAGTCCGTATAGTTGCTGCCATCGTCTTTCAGCTTGGTTTTCTCTAGGAACGCGTTGAAGTTGAGGACTACGTTGGCCATTTGATCTATAAGACATATTGCAAAGATTTTTAGACTAAGTTCATGATAATAAAGTTCATCTAATCAAATTATTCAATGAACTCCCACTTAGATAGACATCCCTCTGCTAGTCATCTAAGTGTAACATGATCCGAGTCAACTAGGCCGTGTCCGATCATCACGTGAGACAGACTAGTCAACGTCGGTGAACATCTTCATGTTGATCGTATCTTCTATACGACTCATGCTCGACCTTTCGGTCTTCTGTGTTCCGAGGCCATGTCTATACACATGCTAGGCTCGTCAAGTCAACCTAAGTGTTTGCATGTGTAAATCTGTCTTACACCCCTTGTATGTGAACGTTTGAATCAAACACCCGATCATCACGTGGTGCATTGAAACAACAAACTGTCGCAACGGTGCACAGTTAGGGGGAACACTTTCTTGAAATTATTATGAGGGATCATCTTATTTACTACCATCGTTCTAAGTAAACAAGATGAAAAACATGATAAACATCACATGCAATCAAATAATAATAGTGACATGATATGGCCAATATCACATAGCTCCTTTGATCTCCATCTTGGGGCTCCATGATCATCTTGTCACCGGCATGACACCATGATCTCCATCATCATGATCTCCATCATTGTGTCTCCATGAAGTTGCTCGCCAACTATTACTTCTACTACTATGGCTAACGCGTTTAGCAATAAAGTAAAGTAAATTACATGGCGTTTCTCAATGACACGCAGGTCATACAAAAAATATAGACAACTCCTATGGCTCCTGCCGGTTGTCATACTCATCGACATGCAAGTCGTGATTCCTATTACAATAGCATGAACATCTCATACATCACATATAGATCATTCATCATTCATCACAACTTTGGCCATATCATATCACAAAGCACTTGCTGCAAAAACAAGTTAGACGTCCTCTAATTGTTGTTGCAAGTTTTACGTGGCTGAAGTAGGGTTCTAGCAAGAACGTTTTCTTACCTACGTGAAAGCCACAACGTGATTTGTCAACTTCTATTTACCCTTCATAAGGACCCTTTTCATCGAATCCGCTCCAACTAAAATAGGAGAGACAGACACCCGCCAGCCACCTTATGCAACTTGTGCATGTTAGTCGGTGGAACCGGTCTCACGTAAGCATACGTGTAAGGTTGGTCCGGGCCGCTTCATCCCACAATACCGTTGAAGCAATATAAGACTAGTAGCGGCAAGAAAGTTGACAACATCTACGCCCACAACAAATTGTGTTCTACTCGCGCAAGAAGAACTACGCTTAGACCTCGCTCATGATGCCACTGTTGGGGAACGTTGCAGAAAACAAAAATTTTCCTACGGTTTCACCAAGATCCATCTAGGAGTTCATCTAGCAATGAGTGATTGGATGCATCTACATACCTTTGTAGATCGCGAGCAGAAGCGTTCAAAGAACGGGGATGAGGTAGTCGAACACGACGTGATCCAAATCACCGGAGATCCTAGCACTGAACGGACGGCACCTCCGCGTTCAACACACGTACGGTCAGCGTAACGTCTCCTTCTTCTTGATCTAGCAAGAGGGAAGGAGAGGTTGAGGAAGATGGCTCCAGCAGCAGCACGACGGCATGGTGGTGATGGAGCTGCAGTACTCTGTCAGGGCTTCGCCAAGCGCTATGGAGGAGGAGGAGGTGTTGGAGAGGGAGAAGGAGGCAACCAAAGGCGTGGATCAAAAAGCCCTCCTTACCCACTATATATAGGGGTTCCAGGGGGGGCGGCCCTAGGAGATCCAATCTCCTAGGGGGGCGGCGGCCAAGGGAGGTTTCCCTCCCCCCCAATGCACCTAGGGGTGCCTTCCACTTGTGGGACTCTTCCCCTTTGGAAACCCTAGGCGCATGGGCCCCTTGGGGCTGGTTCCCTTGGCCCATGTAGGCCAAGGCGCAACCCCTACAGCCCATGTGGCCCCCGGGGCAGGTGGATCCACCCGGTGGACCCCCGGGACCCTTTCGGTGGTCCCGGTACTGTTGGAAATATGCCCTAGAGGCAATAATAAATAAGTTATTATTATATTTCTTTGTTCATGATAATAGTCTTTTATTCATGCTATAACTGTATTATCCGGAAATCGTAATACACGTGTGAATACATAGACCACAATATGTCCCTAGTGAGCCTCTAGTTGACTAGCTCGTTGTGATCAACAGATAGTCATGGTTTCCTGGCTATGGACATTGGATGTCGTTGATAACGGGATCACATCATTAGGAGAATGATGTGATGGACAAGACCCAATCCTAAGCTTAGCACAAAGATCGTGTAGTTCGTTTGGTAGAGCTTTGCCAATGTCAAGTATCTCTTCCTTTGACCATGAGATCGTGTAACTCCTGGATACCGTAGGAGTGCTTTGGGTGTATCAAACGTCACAACGTAACTGGGTGACTATAAAGGTGCACTACATGTATCTCCGAAAGTATCTATTGTTTTATGCGGATCGAGACTGGGATTTGTCACTCCGTGTAAACGGAGAGGTATCTCTGGGCCCACTCGGTAGGACATCATCATATGCGCAATGTGACCAAGGAGTTGATCACGGGATGATGTGTTACGGAACGAGTAAAGTGACTTGCCGGTAACGAGATTGAACAAGGTATTGGATACCGACGATCGAATCTCGGGCAAGTAACATACCGATAGACAAAGGGAATTGAATACGGGATTGATTAAGTCCTTGACATCGTGGTTCATCCGATGAGATCATCGTGGAACATGTGGGAGCCAACATGGGTATCCAGATCCCGCTGTTGGTTATTGACCGGAGAACGTCTCGGTCATGTCTGCATGTCTCCCGAACCCGTAGGGTCTACACACTTAAGGTTCGATGACGCTAGGGTTATAAAGGAAGCTTGTATGTGGTAACCGAATGTTGTTCGGAGTCCCGGATGAGATCCCGGACGTCACGAGGAGTTCCGGAATGGTCCGGAGGTAAAGATTTATATATAGGAAGTCCTGTTTCGACCATCGGGACAAGTTTCGGTGTCATCGGTATTGTACCGGGACCACCAAAAGGGTCCCGGGGGCCCACCGGGTGGGGCCACCTGCCCCGGGGGGCCACATGGGCTGTAGGGGGTGCGCCTTGGCCTACATGGGCCAAGGGCACCAGCCCCAAGAGGCCCATGCGCAAGGAAACTTGGGGAGGGAAGAGTCCTCAAAGGGGAAGGCACCTCCGAGGTGCCTTGGGGAGGATGGACTCCTCCCCATCCTTAGCCGCACCCCTTCCTTGGAGGAGGGGGCAAGGCTGCGCCCTCCCCCTCTCCCTTGGCCCTATATATAGTGGGGAAAAGGAGGAGCAATCATACCTAAGGCCTTTGGTTGCCTCCCTCTCCCTCCCGTGACACATCTCCTCTCCCGTAGGTGCTCGGTGAAGCCCTGCAGGATTGCCACGCTCCTCCATCACCACCACGCCGTTGTGCTGCTGCTGGATGGAGTCTTCCTCAACCTCTCCCTCTCTCCTTGCTGGATCAAGGCGTGGGAGACGTCACCGGGCTGTACGTGTGTTGAACGCGGAGGTGCCGTCCGTTCGGCACTAGGATCATCGGTGATCTGAATCACGACGAGTACGACTCCATCAACCCCGTTCACTTGAACGCTTCCGCTTAGCGATCTACAAGGGTATGTAGATGCACTCCTCTCTTTCTACTCGTTGCTGGTCTCTCCATAGATAGATCTTGGTGTTACGTAGGAAAATTTTTGAATTTCTGCTACGTTCCCCAACAGTGGTATCAGAGCTAGGTCTATTGCGTAGATTCTTTGCACGAGTAGAACACAAAGTAGTTGTGGGCGTTGATGTTGTTCAATATGCTTACCGTTACTAGTCCAATCTTGTTTCGACGGTATTGTGGGATGAAGCGGCCCGGACCGACCTTACACGTACTCTTACGTGAGACAGGTTCCACCGATTGACATGCACTTGGTGCATAAGGTGGCTAGCGGGTGCCAGTCTCTCCCACTTTAGTCGGAACGGATTCGATGAAAAGGGTCCTTATGAAGGGTAAATAGCAATTGGCATATCACATTGTGGTCTTGCGTAGGTAAGAAACGTTCTTGCTAGAAACCCATAGCAGCCACGTAAAACATGCAACAACAATTAGAGAACGTCTAACTTGTTTTTGCAGGGTATGCTATGTGATGTGATATGGCCAAAAGGATGTGATGAATGATATATGTGATGTATGAGATTGATCATGTTCTTGTAATAGGATTCACGACTTGCATGTCGATGAGTATGACAACCGGCAGGAGCCATAGGAGTTGTCTTTATTTATTGTATGACCTGCGTGTCATTGAAGAACGCCATGTAAACTACTTTTCTTTATTGCTAAACGCGTTAGTCATAGAAGTAGAAGTAGTCGTTGGCGTGACAACTTCATGAAGACACGATGATGGAGATCATGATGATGGAGATCATGGTGTCGTGCCGGTGACGATGATGATCATGGAGCCCCGAAGATGAAGATCAAAAGGAGCAAAATGATATTGGCCATATCATGTCACTATTTGATTGCATGTGATGTTTATCATGTTTATGCATCTTGTTTACTTAGGACGACGGTAGTAAATAAGATGATCCCTTACAACAATTTCAAGAAGTGTTCTCCCCTAACTGTGCACCGTTGCTACAGTTCGTCGCTTCTAAGCACCACGTGATGATCGGGTGTGATGGATTCTTACGTTCACATACAACGGGTGTAAGACAGTTTTACACAGCGAAAACACTTAGGGTTAACTTGACGAGCCTAGCATGTGCAGACATGGCCTCGGAACACGGAGACCGAAAGGTCGAGCATGAGTCGTATAGTAGATACGATCAACATGAAGATGTTCACCGACGTTAACTAGTCCGTCTCACGTGATGATCGGACACGGCCTAGTTGACTCGGATCATGTGATCACTTAGATGACCAGAGGGATGTCTATCTGAGTGGGAGTTCATAAGATGAACTTGATTATCCTAAACATAGTCAAAAGACCTTTTGCAAATTATGTCGTAGCTCGCGCTATAGTTCTACTGTTTAGATATGTTCCTAGAGAAATTATAGTTGAAAGTTGATAGTAGCGATTATGCGATCAGTAGATAGCTTATGTCCTTAATGCACCGCTTAGTGTGCTGATCCCCAAACGTCGTTTGTGGATGTTTCGAACATCGAACATACACGTTTTGATAACTACGTGATAGTTCAGTTAAATGGTTTAAGTAGAGGCACCAAAGACGTTTTCGAAACGTCGTGGAACATATGAGATGTTTCGAGGGCTGAAATTGGGATTTCAGGCTCGTGCCCACGTCAAGAGGTATAAGACCTCCGACGATTTTCTTAGCCTGCAAACCAAGGGAGAAAAGCTCAATCGTTGAGCTTGTGCTCAGATTGTCTAAGCACAACAATCACTTGAATCGAGTGGGAGTTGATCCTCCAGATGAGATAGTGATGTTTCCCCAAAGTCATTGCCACCAAGCTGCTAGAGCTTCGTGATGAACTATAACATATCAAGGATAGAGATGATGATCCTTGAGGTATTCGCGTTGTTTGACACCGCGAAAGTAGAAATCAAGAAGGAGCATCAATTGTTGATGGTTGGTGAAACCACTAGTTTCAAGAAGGGCAAGGGAACAAAGGGATACTTCATGAAACGGCAATTCAGCTGCTGCTCTAGTGAAGAAACCCAAGGTTGAACCCAAACCCGAGACTAAGTGCTTCTGTTAATAAGGGGAACAACCACTGGAGCAGCATTACCCTAGATACTTGGTAGATGAGAAGGCTGGCAAGGTCGATAGAAGTATATTGGATATACATTATGTTAATGTGTACTTTACTAGTACTCCTAGTAGCACCAGGGTATTAGATACCGGTTCGGTTGCTAAGTGTTAGTAACTCTAAATAAAAGCTACGGAATAAACGGAGACTAGCTAAAGGTGAGCTGACGATATATGTTGGAAGTGTTTCCAATGTTGATATGATCAAGCATCGCACACTCCCTCTACCATCGAGATTTGGTGTTTGCGTTGAGCATAGACATGATTGGATTATGTCTATCGCAATACGGTTATTCATTTAAGGAGAATAATGGTTACTCTAATTTTTGAATAATACCTTCAATGGTCTTGCACCTAAAATGAATGGTTTATTGAATCTCGATCGTAGTGATACACATTTTCATGCCAAAAGATATAAGATAGTAATGATAGTACCACTTACTTGTGGCACTGCCATGTAAGTCATAATGGTATAAAACGCATGAAGAAGCTCCATATTGATGGATCTTTGGACTCACTCGTTTTGAAAAGTTTGAGACATGCGAACCATGTCTATTGGTATATATGCATGAAGAAACTCCATGCAAATGGACCGTTTGAACTCACTTGATTTTGAATCACTTGAGATATGCAAATCATACCACATAGGCAGGATGACTGAAAAGCCTCGGTTTCAGTAAAATGGAACAAGATAGCAACTTGTTGGAAGCAACACATTTTGATGTGTGCAGTCCAATGAGTGCTGAGGCATGCAGTGAATATCGTTATGTTCTTACTTCACAGATGATTCGAGTAGATGTTGAGTATATTTACTTGATGAATCACGAGTCTGAATTATTGAAAGGTTCAAGTAATTTCAGTGTGAAGTTGAAAGATCGTCGTGACAAGAGGATAAAAGATCTATGATATGATCATAGAGATGAATATCTGAATCACGAGTTTGGCACAGAATTAAGACATTGTGGAAATTGTTTCACAATTAATACCGCCTGGAACACCATAGTGTGATGGTGTGTCCGAACATCATAGTTGCACCCTATTGGATATGATGCATACCATGATGTCTCTTATCGAATTACCACTATCGTTCATGGGTTAGGCATTAGAGACAACCACATTCACTTTAAATAGGGCACCACGTAATTCCTTTGAGATGACACCGTATGAATTATGGTTTAGAGAAACCTAAGTTGTCGTTTCTTAAAAGTTTGGGGCTGCGACGCTTATATGAAAAAGTTTCAGGTTGATAAGCTCGAACCCAAAGCGGATAAAATGCATCTTCATAGGAAAACCAAAACAGTTGGGTATACCTCCTAATTCAGATCCGAAAGCAATATGGATTGTTTCTTGAATCGGGTCCTTTCTCGAGGAAAAATTTCTCTCGAAAGAGTTGAGTGGGAGGATGGTGGAGACTTGATGAGGTTATTGAACCGTCTCTTCAACTAGTGTGTGGCAGGGCACAGGAAGTTGTTCCTGTGGCACCTACACCAATTGAAGTGGAAGCTTATGATATTGATCATGAAACTTCGGATCAAGTCACTACCAAACCTCGTAGGACGACAAGGACACGTACTACTTTGGAGTGGTACGGTGATCCTGTCTTGGAAGTCATGTTGCTAGACAACAATGAACCTACGAGCTATGGAGAAGCAATGGTGAGCCCGGATTCCGATAAATGGCTCGAGGCCATAAAATCCGAGAACGGATCCATGGACTTTGGTGGACTTGCCTGATGATCGGCAAGCCATTAAGATAAATGGATCTTTAAAAAGAAGACGGACGTGGATGGTAATGTCACCGTCCATGAAGCTCGACTTGTGGCGAAAAGTTTTTCCACAAGTTCAAGGAGTTGACTACGATGAGATTTTCTCATCCGTAGCGATGCTTAAAGTCCGTCGAATTCATGTTAGCATTAGCTGCATTTATGAAATCTGGCAGATGGATGTCAAGACAAGTTTCCTTACTAGTTTTCGTAAGGAAAGGTTGTATGCAATACAATCAGAAAAGTTTTTGTCGATCCTAAGGATGCTAAAAGGTATGCTAGCTCCAGCGATCCTTTTAAGGACTGGAGTAAGCATCTCGGAGATGGAATGAACGCTTTGATGAGATGATCAAAGATTTTGGGTTTGTACAAAGTTTATGAGAAACTTGTATTTCCAAAGAAGTGAGTGGGAGCACTATAGAATTTCTGATGAGTATATGTTGTTGACATATTGATGATCAGAGATGATGTAGAAAGCATATAGGGTTATTTTGAAAGTGTTTTTCAATGGAAAACCTGGATTAAGCTACTTGAACATTGAGCATCAAGATCTATAAGGATGGATCAAAACGCTTAATGGTACTTTCAAATGAGCACATACCTTGACATGATCTTGAAAGTGTTCAAGATGGACCAGTCAAAGAAGGAGTTCTTGCCTGAGTTGTAAGGTACGAAGTTAAGACTTAAAGCTCGACCACGGCAGAATAGAGAGAAAGGACGAAGGTCGTCCCCTATGCTTAAGACGTAGGCTCTTCAGTATGCTATGCTGTGTACCGCACCTAAAGTGTGCCTTGCCATGAGTCAGTCAACGGGTACAAGAGTGATCCAAGAATGGCTCACAGGACAGCGGTCAAAGTTATCCTTAGTAACTAGTGGACTAAGGAATTTTCTCGATTATGGAGGTGGTAAAAGAGTTCGTCGTAAAGGTTATGACGATGCAAGCTTGACACCTATCCGGATAGCTCTGAGTAGAGAGACCGGATACATATAATGGAGCAATAATTTAGGATAGCTCCAAGTAGAACAGTTGTTTGGAATAGCTCCAAATAGAGCGTGGTAGCTGCATCTAGGAGATGACATAGAGATTTGTAAAACACACACGGAT
The DNA here is from genome assembly GCF_018294505.1 of Triticum aestivum. NCBI lineage: Eukaryota > Viridiplantae > Streptophyta > Magnoliopsida > Poales > Poaceae > Triticum > Triticum aestivum. The sequence continues at coordinate 136,773,296 of NC_057812.1, forward strand.
CTGAAAGGTTCAGACCCGTTGACTAAAACCTCTCTCACAAGCAACATGATCAAACATAAAACTCATTGAGTGTTAATCACATAGTGATGTGAACTAGACTACTGACTCTAGTAAACTCTTGGGTATTAGTCACATGGCGATGTGACCTGTGAGTGTTAATCACATGGCGATGTGAACTGGATTATTGACTCTAGTGCAAGTGGGAGACTGTTGGAAATATGCCCTAGAGGCAATAATAAATAAGTTATTATTATATTTCTTTGTTCATCATAATAGTCTTTTATTCATGCTATAACTGTATTATCCGGAAATCGTAATACACGTGTGAATACATAGACCACAATATGTCCCTAGTGAGCCTCTAGTTGACTAGCTCGTTGTGATCAACAGATAGTCATGGTTTCCTGGCTATGGACATTGGATGTCGTTGATAACGGGATCACATCATTAGGAGAATGATGTGATGGACAAGACCCAATCCTAAGCTTAGCACAAAGATCGTGTAGTTCGTTTGCTAGAGCTTTGCCAATGTCAAGTATCTCTTCCTTTGACCATGAGATCGTGTAACTCCTGGATACCGTAGGAGTGCTTTGGGTGTATCAAACGTCACAACGTAACTGGGTGACTATAAAGGTGCACTACATGTATCTCCGAAAGTATCTATTGTTTTATGCGGATCGAGACTGGGATTTGTCACTCCGTGTAAACGGAGAGGTATCTCTGGGCCCACTCGGTAGGACATCATCATATGCGCAATGTGACCAAGGAGTTGATCACGGGATGATGTGTTACGGAACGAGTAAAGTGACTTGCCGGTAACGAGATTGAACAAGGTATTGGATACCGACGATCGAATCTCGGGCAAGTAACATACCGATAGACAAAGGGAATTGAATACGGGATTGATTAAGTCCTTGACATCGTGGTTCATCCGATGAGATCATCGTGGAACATGTGGGAGCCAACATGGGTATCCAGATCCCGCTGTTGGTTATTGACCGGAGAACGTCTCGGTCATGTCTGCATGTCTCCCGAACCCGTAGGGTCTACACACTTAAGGTTCGATGACGCTAGGGTTATAAAGGAAGCTTGTATGTGGTAACCGAATGTTGTTCGGAGTCCCGGATGAGATCCCGGACGTCACGAGGAGTTCCGGAATGGTCCGGAGGTAAAGATTTATATATAGGAAGTCCTGTTTCGGCCATCGGGACAAGTTTCGGTGTCATCGGTATTGTACCGGGACCACCGAAAGGGTCCCGGGGCCCACCGGGTGGGGCCACCTGCCCCGGGGGGCCACATGGGCTGTAGGGGGTGCGCCTTGGCCTACATGGGCCAAGGGCACCAGCCCCAAGAGGCCCATGCGCAAGGAAACTTGGGGAGGGAAGAGTCCTCAAAGGGGAAGGCACCTCCGAGGTGCCTTGGGGAGGATGGACTCCTCCCCATCCTTAGCCGCACCCCTTCCTTGGGGGAGGGGGCAAGGCTGCGCCCTCCCCCTCTCCCTTGGCCCTATATATAGTGGGGAAAAGGAGGAGCAATCATACCTAAGGCCTTTGGTTGCCTCCCTCTCCCTCCCGTGACACATCTCCTCTCCCGTAGGTGCTCGATGAAGCCCTGCAGGATTGCCACGCTCCTCCATCACCACCACGCCGTTGTGCTGCTGCTGGATGGAGTCTTCCTCAACCTCTCCCTCTCTCCTTGCTGGATCAAGGCGTGGGAGACGTCACCGGGCTGTACGTGTGTTGAACGCGGAGGTGCCGTCCGTTCGGCACTAGGATCATCGGTGATCTGAATCACGACGAGTACGACTCCATCAACCCCGTTCACTTGAACGCTTCCGCTTAGCGATCTACAAGGGTATGTAGATGCACTCCTCTCTTTCTACTCATTGCTGGTCTCTCCATAGATAGATCTTGGTGTTACGTAGGAAAATTTTTGAATTTCTGCTACGTTCCCCAACAGGTACAATACCGGTGACCCCGAAACTTGTCCCGATGGCCGAAACAGCACTTCCTATATATAATTCTTTACCTTCGGACCATTCCGGAACTCCTCGTGACGTCCGGATCTTATCCGGGACTCCGAACAACATTCGGGTTACTGCATATACATATCCCTACAACCCTAGCGTCACCGAACCTTAAGTGTGTAGACCCTACGGGTTCGGGAGATATGTAGACATGACCGAGACGACTCTCCGATCAATAACCAACAGCGGGATCTGGATACCCATGTTGGCTCCCACATACTCCATGATGATCTCATCGGATGAACCACGATGTCGAGGATTCAAGCAACCCCGTATACAATTCCCTTTGTCAATCGATATGTTACTTGCCCGAGATTCGATCGTCGGTATCCCAATACCTCGTTCAATCTCGTTACCGGCAAGTCACTTTACTCGTACCGTAATGCATGACCCCGTGACCAGACGCTTGGTCACTTTGAGCTCATTATGATGATGCATTACCGAGTGGGCCCAGTGATACCTCTCCATCGTACGGAGTGACAAATCCCAGTCTTGATCCGTGTAAACCCAACAGACACTTTCGGAGATACCCGTAGTCTACCTTTATAGTCACCCAGTTACGTTGTGACGTTTGGTATACCCAAAGCACTCCTACGGTATCCGGGAGTTACACGATCTCATGGTCTAAGGAAAAGATACTTGACATTGGAAAACTCTAGCAAACGAACTATACGATCTTATGCTATGTTTAGGATTGGGTCTTGTCCATCACATCATTCTCCTAATGATGTGATCCCGTTATCAATGACATCCAATGTCCATAGCCAGGAAACCATGACTATCTGTTGATCAACGAGCTAGTCAACTAGAGGCTTACTGGGACATGTTGGTGTCTGTTATTCACACATGTATTACGATTTCCGGATAACACAATTATAGCATGAATAAAGACAATTATCATGAACAAGGAAATATAATAATAATGCTTTTATTATTGCCTCTAGGGCATATTTCCAACAGAGAGAATTAAATTATTGAAACTGATAATATTGATGAAAGTGATGATGAAGATTCTCCCCCTAGATATGAATTGCCTGTTGTGTCTGAGGGTTATGTTATGGATGAAGAAACTACTAGAGACTTTTTAGCTTGCAATGATATATCTGATCTTAAGAAATTATTAGTTAAGCTTAAAGAAAAATCTTTGAATGCTAGAATGAAATATGACCCCGGTTTTGCTACTTCACCTATCTTTATTTCCGATAAGGATTATGATTTCTGTGTCAATCCTGAGTTAATTACTTTGGTTGAATCTAATCCTTTTTATGGCTATGAATCTGAAACTGTTGTGGCACATCTTACTAAATTAAATGATATAAGCACCCTGTTCACTAATGATGAGAAAACTCGCTATTACTTTATCCTTAAGTTGTTTCCGTTCTCATTAAAGGGTGATGCTAAAACATGGTTTAATTCTCTTGATCCTGGTTGTGTGCATAGTCCCCAGGATATGCTTTATTACTTCTCTGCTAAATATTTCCCTACTCATAAATAAACAAGCTGCCTTAAGGGAAATATATAATTGTGTGCAAATTGAAAAAGAGAGTCTCCCACAAGCTTGGGGGAGGCTTCTCCAATTACTTAATGCTTGGCTTGATCACTCTCAAGAAAAATGAAATACTTGATATCTTTTATAATGGACTAACCGATGCTTCCAAAGACCATGTGGATAGTTGTGCTGGTTCTGTTTTCAGGGAAAGAACTGTTGATCAAGCTGAATTGCTATTGAATAATATGTTGAGTAATGAAAATGATTGGACTCTTCCTGAACCAGCTCCTGAGCCAACTCCGAATAAAAGGGGCATTCTATTTCTCAATCCTGAAGATATGCAAGAGGCAAAGAAATCTATGAAAGAAAAAGGTATTAAAGCGTAAGATGTTAAGAATTTACCACCTATTGAAGAGATACATGGTCTTGATAACCCAACACATGTAGTAAAGGTAAACTCTCTCTATAGATTGGATGAAGGTGATATTCCTTGTAATAAGTCTGCTAGCCAATGCTTAGATGAGTTTGATAATTTTATTGTTAAACAAGAAAACTTCAATGATTATGTTGGTGGACAATTGAAATGCAATGCTGATATGTTTGAACACTTGAGTGATTATATGTATAGAGTTAAAGGTGAACTTAAACTTATTAGTAAACATGCTTCTATGGTTACCACTCAAGTAGAACAAGTGCTTAAGGCTTAGAATGATTTTCTCAATGAATTAAATGATAAGAAAAATGATAATGCTATTAGAGTTACGACTAGAGGGGGTAAAATGACTCAGGAACCTTTGTATCCTGAGAGCCACCCCAAGAGAATTGAGCAAGATTCTTAGAGAACTAATGCTGATGCACCTATTTCTTCTAAGAAGAAGAAAAAGAAAAATGATAGGACTTTGCATGCTTCTAGTGAACCTGTTGTTGACACATCTGAGAATCTCAATGATATTTTTATTTCTGATGCTGAAACACAATCTGGTAATGAACATGGACCTAGTGATAATGTTAATGACGATGTTTATGTTGATGCTCAACCTAGTAATAACGATGATGTAGAGATTGAACCTGCTATTGATCTTGATAACCCACAATCAAAGAATCAACGTTATGATAAGAGAGACTTTGTTGCTAGGAAGCACGGTAAAGAAAGAGAACCATGGGTTCAGAACCCATGTCTTTTCCTCCTAAACCATCCAAGACAAAGGATGATGAGGATTTTGAGCGCTTTGCTGAAATGATTAGACCTATCTTTTTGCGTATGCGGTTGACTGGTTTGCTTAAAATGAATCCTTATGCTAAGTATATGAAAGATATTGTTACTAATAAAAAAAGATACTGAAAGCTGAAATTTCCACCCTGCTTGCTAATTATACTTTTAAAGGTGGAATACCTAAGAAACTAGGAGATCCTGGAGTACCAACTATACCATGCTCCATTAAAAGAAACTATGTCAAAACTGCTTTATGTGATCTTGGAGCCGGTGTTAGTGTTATGACTCTCTCCTTATATCGTAGACTTGATTTGAATAAGTTGACACCTACTGAAATATCTTTGCAAATGGCTGATAAATCAATTGCTATACCTGTCGGTATTTGTGAGGATGTGCCTGTTGTGGTTCCAAACGTGACTATCTTAACGGACTTTGTTATTCTTGATATTCCCCAGGACGATAGTATGCCTATTATTCTTGGAAGACCCTTCTTGAATACTGTAGGGGCTGTTATTGATTGCAACAAAGGCAATGTCACTTCTCATGTTAATGGTAATGATCATACGGTACACTTTTCGAGGAAACAACCTCAAGTCCACAGTATTAACTCTATTGGAAAAATTTCAATGATTACTATTGGAGGTTTTGAATTTCCTCTTCCTACTCCCAAGAAGAAATATGATATTCTTATTGCTGGGGATGTGCATATCCCAGTTGAGGTAACCTAGTGTTATTCGAAATTTCTCTGGTTTCATGCAATTCAGAATGAGTTTGTTAACAAGACTTGATCAACCTTGTTAGTGGATTCCTTTTGATGAGCATGAGATGGATGAAGTTAGAAAACACAATTCTCTGTACCCTCTTTTTATTTTCTGTTATTTATATTAATAAAGTAAAAATAGTATTTTCTGTTTGTTTTCTGAATTATCCTTGCAATAAAAAAATACCCCGAAAATAAAAGTTCTCCAAATGCCCTGAAAATTTAATATGATTTTTTCCAGAATATTTGAGAATTATTGGCACTGAGAACACACCAGGGGGAACCACCATGTGCCCATGAGGGTGGAGGGCGTGCCCACCCCTTAGGCACGCCCCCTACCACGTGGACCCCACATGGGTCCCCTTCACTTATTCTTGCACCCACACACTTCGTCTTCCTCCAGAAAAAAAATCATCCACCAGCTTAAACCCGAGTTCTAGCTCATCTTGCTGCCATTTTCGATCTCCTTGCTCAAAGCTCCATTCACAAAACTGCTTTGGGGGATTATTCTTCGGTGTGTGACTCCTCCAATAGTCCAATTAGTTTTTGTTCTAGTGCTTTATTTATTGCAAATCTTTGCTGCTTAGGTGACCCTGTTCTTGAGCTTGCATGTCAAGTTTATGTGGTCAAAAGTAGTTTTAATGCATGATATAGCCTCTAGGCACTTGTAAGAGTAGTTGCTATCAATTTTGTTGAGTTTGGTTCACTTTTATTTTAAGTTACTAAAAATTTCAGAAATTTTCAGAAAAAGATGAAGATATTTTTGAGGGGCTCATCGAGCCGAAGCTCGAAGGATAAGAAAAGTGAAGAGAATAAGAAGCCCAAGTGTAATCTCCCTCGTACTACGCAGGTTCGGCCGTGTGAATGGCCTTGTGATGAGTTCTTGAGAGAAGCTGGGATTTATGAAGATTTTTATTATTTGGCTGAGAATGCAGGCCTCACCGACTTCCTCCACGACCAGCGTGAACAATATCTTTTACTCACCAATATTTTTGTGCAAAATTTTCATTTCCATGCTAGGAGATCGCCACCTTCGGTGAAATTTTATTTATATGATGAGCATAAGGAGATGTCACTTTATGATTTTTGCCGGGTTTGTAGGATACCCTTTGAGGGCAGCATAGAGGAACCACATCGTAATGATGTGGAAGGATTCATTGATATGATTGCTGTAGGGGAAATGAGGAAGGTTTCCGATGCAAGAATTACTAGCATACATTTTCCTGTCCTACGTTACTTCACAATATTTGCTAGTAGATGCTTAATTGGTCGCGGGAACTGTGGAAATCTTAGTGCCCCGGATATTGTTATTTTGCGCCATGCTTTGTTTCGTCATACCACTTTTAGTTTAGGCGCTATTATTGCTAAAGGTTAAATCTGAACCGTACAAAGGGTCCCGTCTTAGGAGGCACCTTCGCCTCGCGCCTTGCTGCACACTTTAACATACCTATTATGCATTATGAGAAAGAGGAAAAGTTGATGCCTCATATTTTTCTAGATGATAAGAGTATGGTAGCACATGATTTTATTGTTAAGAATAAGAAGAAGCTGCTTAACTATAGACTAATATTTGATAAGAATTACTTTGAGACCATTACCTTGCCTGCTCCCTCCTTGTTCAACATATTTTCAGGCACGTACCTTGTTTTGTTGGAAGCCATTCAGGCATACCAGAGCCTGACATCATCTCCAGAGCCAGAACCACTATCTGATCCTCACCATCGGTCTGCTTATCAGTGAGATCCGGAGGAGATCGCCAACCAGTGGCCACCCGAGGACCCTCCTCAGTACACCGAAGAGGGCAACTTTGATCCGTGGCCATAGACCAACTTAGGCCAAAAGCCTAAGCTTGGGGGAGTATGTATCTCTCACCGACATTACATTCATGTTCACACACTCATGCCAGTTGTCGGTGATCATACTTTTTCATTGTATCATCCATGCTAGTTTAATTTCCTTTTTAGCCTTCTTCTTGTGTGTTTGAAAAAACTTAAGAAAAACAAAAAAAATTAGTTGTAGCTTTTAGCTAGTTTATTTTCCATGCCTATAGTAGTAGTAATTAAAAAGAAAACCCAAAAAGATTTCTCGTTCTTCTTTTGCTTGTTGGGAGCTTTCCCGTGTAAATAGTTTTGTTTCTTTTCTTTCCTTTGGGGGTCGAGAGGAGAAGACCATGATGAAAATGTTGAGTGGCTCTCATATGCATTATTGTTGATCTAACAAAGAGCCCATATTACCTTGTCTTCTCCCTTGAATTGAATGCTTGCAGATTCCAGCTTAGTCCAATGCACGTGCACTATTATTATTATCCACACTATTCGGTTGTGCAAGTGAAAGGCAATAATGACGATATATGATGGACTGATTGAGATGAGAGAAGCCGGTATTAACTCGACCTCTCTTGTTTTTGTAAATATGATTAGTTCATCGTTCCCGATTCAGCCTATTATGAATGGAACATGTTTGCAATGACAATTAGAGATTATAGTTTCTCATGGCATGATTAATTTGCTAGGAGTCTATAATGATTTACCTTGCATGCCAACATGCTATTAAAATGGTTGTGATGTGGTATGATAGGGTGGTATCCTCCTTTGAACAATTCAAGTGGCTTGACTTGGCACATGTTCATGCATGTAGTTGAAACAAAATCAACATAGCCTCCACGATATTTATGTTCATGGTGAATTATATCCTGCTCATGCTTGCATTCAATGTTGATTAATTTTAATGCATGTTCATGACTGTTGTCGCTCTCTAGCTGGTCGCTTCCTAGTCTCTTTCTAGTGTTCACTTGTACTAAGCGGGAATACTGCTTGTGCATTAAACTCCATAAACCCCAAAAGTTATTCCATATGAGTCCACCATACCTTACTATATGCGGTATCTACCTGCCGTTCGAAGTAAATTTGTATGTGCCAAACTCTAAACCTTCAATTGAAATTCTTTTTTGTATGCTCGAATAGCTCATGTATCAACTAGGGTTGTCTGTATCTTCCATGCTAGGCGGGTTATTATCAAGAGGAGTGGACTCCGCTCCTCACTCACGAGAAAATGGTGTTGGAAATATGCCCTAGAGGCAATAATAAAATGGTTATTATTATATTTCTTTGTTCATCATAATTGTCTATTGTTCATGCTATAATTGTGTTATCCGGAAATCGTAATACATGTGTGAATACATAGACCACAACATGTCCCTAGTGAGCCTCTAGTTGACTAGCTCGTTGATCAAAAGATAGTCATGATTTCCTCACTATGGACATTGGATGTTATTGATAACGGGATCACATCATTAGGAGAATGATGTGATGGACAAGACCCAATCCTAAGCATAGCTCAAAGATCGTGTAGTTCGTTTGCTATAGCTTTTCCTAGTGTCAAGTATCATTTCCTTAGACCATGAGATTGTGCAACTCCCGGATACCGTAAGAGTGCTTTGGGTGTGCCAAACGTCACAACGTAACTGGGTGACTATAAAGGTACACTACAGGTATCTCCAAAAGTGTCTGTTGGGTTAGCACGAATCGAGACTAGGATTTGTCACTCCGTATGATGGAGAGGTATCTTTGGGCCCACTCGGTAATGCATCATCATAATGAGCTCAATGTGACCAAGTGGTTGATCATGGGATCATGCATTACGGTACGAGTAAAGTGACTTGCCGGTAATGAGATTGAACAAGGTATTGGGATACCGACGATCGAGTCTCGGGCAAGTAACGTACCGATTGACAAAGGGAATTGTATACGGGATTGATTGAATCCTCGACATCATGGTTCATCTGATGAGATCATCGAGGAGCATGTGGGAGTGAAAGTGCAACTATCCCTAGGTGGTTTTGGTAATTCATAACAACATATAGCTCATTGAGCTAATGCTATTCCAAGATGATTATTTCAGGAAAGCTCAATGATTGGCATGGCATGGATGTGAAAGTGGAACCCTCAAAATGCTAAGGACAAAGGATTGGCTCAAGCTCAAAAGCTCAAGACTCTTCATTTTATATTTTAGTGATCCAAGATCACATTGAGTCTTTAGGAAAAGCCAATACTATTAAGGAGGGATGAGGTGTTGCTTAATGAGCCTCTTGCTTCATGTGCTTAGTGATATGCTCCAAAACCCTCAACTACTTTCCCATATCCACATATGACCTAAACCCTAAGCCAAACTCGGTCCTACAGATTCTTCCTATCCGGCGCCACCGAGTTTCACTTGTCATTAGCCACTGCCAAACCCTAGCAATTCGGTTCTACCGATAAGGATCTCGGTCTCACCGAGATGGGGTTGCAAACTCTCTGTTTCCCTTTCGTAACTTTTCGGTCTTACCGAAAGAGCGAATCGGTCCCACCGAGATTGTAATGTAAACTTAGTGTTTCCCCTTTGTAACTTTTCGGTCTCACCGAGTTCCACTCGGTCTCACCGAAAGAGCAAATCGGTCCCACCGAGTTTGCCTGACCAACTCTCTGGTTAGCTAATTACCAAATTCGGTCTCACCGAGTTTGTGTAATCGGTCTCACCGAGATTACGTTATGCCCAAACCCTAACCGAATCGGTCCTACCGAGTTGCATGTCAGTCCCATCGAAATTCCTAACGGTCACTAGGTTTACTATTTCGGTCAGACCGAGTTTTCTGATTCGGTCCCACCGAGATTGGTAAATTGTATGTAACGGTTGGATTTTGTGTGGAGGCTATATATACCCCTCCACCTCCTTCTCATTAAAAGAGAGAGCCATCAGAACACACACACCATTCCAACTCATATGTTCTGAGAGAGAACCACCTACTCATGTGTTGAGATCAAGACATTCCATTCCTACCATATGAATCTTGATCTCTAGCCTTCCAAGTTGCTTTCCACAAAAACCCTCTTTCCACCAAATCCAAATCCTATGAGAGAGAGTTGAGTGTTGGGGAGACTATCATTTGAAGCATAAGAGCAAGGAGTTCATTACCTACACACCATTTGTTACTTCTTGGAGAGTGGTGTCTGCTAGATTGGCTAGGTGTCACTTGGGAGCCTCCGACAAGATTGTGGAGTTGAACCAAGGAGTTTGTAAGGGCAAGGAGATCGCCTACTTCGTGAAGATCTACCACTAGTGAGGCAAGTCCTGTGTGGGCGATGGCCATGGTGGGATAGACAAGGTTGCTTCTTCGTGGACCCTTTGTGGGTGGCTGCTTCTTTGTGGACCCTTCGTGGGTGGAGCCCTGTGTGGACTCGCACAACCGTTGCCCTTGGGTGGAGCCCTGTGTGGACTCGCGCAACCGTTACCCTTCGTGGGTTGAAGTCTCCATCAATGTGGATGTAGGATAGCACCACCTATCCGAACCACGGGAAAAACATCCGTGTCTCCAATAGTGTTTGAATTCTCCAAACCCTTCCCTTTACATTCTCGCAAGTTGCATGCTTTACTTTCCGCTGCCCATAAACTCTTCGCATGCTTGCTTAAGTGATGTGATGATTGCTTGACTTGTCCTAAATTAGCTAAAATCTGCCAAGAACTAAAATTGGGAAAGGTTAAGTTTTATTTAGTCAAGTAGTCTAATCACCCCCCCTCTAGACATACTTTCGATCCTACAAGTGGTATCAGAGCCAGGTTTCCATTTGCTTGATCTCCATAGCTTTTGGTGGTCATAGCCTTGGTTTCACAACCTAGGAGAGTATGGCGTCTAGCGAGGGAAATTATCACCGTAGAGGTCCTTACTTTGATAGTACTAATTTTGCTAGTTGGAAGCATAAAATGAAAATGCATATTCTTGGACATAACCCCGCTCTTTGGGCTATTGTGTGGGTTGGTTTGCAAGGTGACTTCTTTGACGGGAGAGAACCAAACCGTGAAGCTACCGCGGATGAGTTGAAGATGTTGCAATACAATGCTCAAGCTTGTGATATTCTCTGCAACGGATTGTGCCCCGAAGAATTCAACAAAATCAGCCGCCTTGAGAATGCAAAGGAAATTTGGGACACTTTGATTGATATGCACGAAGGTATCGACTCCGTCAAGAAATCCAAGTTGGATGTGCTTCAAAGCGAACTTGACAAGTTCAAGATGAAGGATGGTGAAGGTGTCGCTGAAATGTACTCTAGGCTTGCTCTCATCACAAATGAGATTGCCGGCTTAGGAAGTGAAGAGATGACCGATAGATTCATCATCAAGAAGATCCTAAGAGCATTGGATGGAAAATATGATACCGTGTGCACATTGATCCAAATGATGACCAATTACAAAGATCTCAAGCCAACGGAGGTGATTGGAAGAATTGTTGCTCATGAGATGTCACTTAAGGATAAAGAGGAACTTCACAACAAATCAAGTGGTGCCTATAAAGCCTCATGTGAAGCCCCTACATCATCAAGTGAGAAACAAGACTTCAATGAAGAATTGAGCTTAATGGTGAAGAACTTCAACAAGTTCTACAAGAGTAGAAGCAAAGATAGAAGCTCCAAGTCAAGGTCCTACAATGACAAAAGATCTTCTAGTAGAGAGCGAAACTGTTACAATTGTGGAAGACCCGGACACTATTCCAATGAGTGTACGGCTCCCTACAAGAGAAGAGAAGATTCTCCAAAAAGAAGAATCAAAGGATCACCACCAAGAGAGAGAAGGAGTAAAGATGATCGTTATGAACGAAGATACTCATGGAGAAGCAAGGATTCGGAAAGGAAGGAAAAATCATCAAGGAGCTACACAAGACGAAGACATCAAGCTCATGTTGGTGAATGGGTATCCGGCTCCGACTCCGACAGCCACTCCGAGAGAAGTTATCACTCCGACTCCGAAGATACTCAAGATGAAGGTGTTGCCGGTCTAGCACTTGTGTCAACCAACTCCTACGACATATTTGACTCACCAAATGAAGGAATTGGAAGATGCTTCATGGCCAAAGGTCCTAAGGTAACACACCCCGACTATGTTGATTTCAATAGTGATGAAGATGACTTGTTAGGTGATGATTTGCTTGGTGACAACTCTAGTGATGAATACTATGATGAAAGACCAATTAATCATGCTAAAACGAGTGACAATGATAAGGAGAAGATTGAGGCTCTAACTAAAGAACTAAAAACTCTTAAGTTAGCTCATGACACTATCTTCGAAGATCATCGAGAACTTTTAAGAGCTCATGAGAAACTACACTTTGAAAAGCTCAATCTTGAGCAAGAGCATGAGTTCTTAAAGGGAATCAATGATGATCTCCGCAAGAAAAGTTCTTCTTACATTGCCAAGCGTTTACTCTTATCCACTTACATGCCTCAAGTCAAGTCTAACAAGAAAGATTCTTCCTCTAGTAGTAACAATGATCATGCTAAATCCAATATTGTTGCTTCTAGTAGTTCTCTTGATTCCACTAATGATTCTCTTAGCCAAGTTACACTTGAGCAAGAAAATAGCTTATTGAAGGGAATTATAGAGAAAGGAGTGTACAAAAGCCTTGCTGGGAGTAAGCAATTCGAGGAAATTGTGCGCAAGCAAGGAATGCACCGGAAGAATCAAGGTGTTGGTTTTGAAGGAAAGTTCAATGCCAATGGAGTTGAATGGGAAGAAGATCAATACCCCAAGACAAAGTTTGTCCCTCAACAAGAGAAGTATACTTCTTTCAAGGGGACACAAGCTCAAGATGATCTTCCACCACAAGACTACGAGCAAAAAGGCAAGGACAAGCTTCAAGAGGAAATTGATGCATTTGAAGAAGCTCCTAAGACCTTAGTCAAGTGGATTCCCAAGACTACTTCAAGTTCCACTTCATCAAGTACGACTAGAACTCCAAGGATTCCCATCAAGATGATGTGGATCCAAAAGAAGAAGAACTAGAGAGTTCTTGAGGGTGACTCCGCCAACATACTTCACTCTTATCATTTGGCAAGAACAAGTGCAATCAACTTCCACATCTTGCACTAGTTCAAGGAGTCACAAACCCTCTTGTTGGTAAGACAAGGGACAAGGTAACCTAAAAGTTTTCATGGACATCATCTTTTGTGTGCATCACTCTATGTCTATGGATATCCTTGTTTGTTCCTTGTGGGACTAACCCATGTAGGTATTGAAAGTGCAATTCACTCAAATGGATAGCTCCAAGAGATCTACATCAACATTGAGCATCCACATCTTCAATATCTACATGAAGTCATCATCGACAAAACCCAAGGTTAGTTCATCCCTCTTAGGGGGGATATCACATCTAGGGGGAGCTTTACTCTAAGACTTGAGCTAAAGCAACTCTAAAGATGTGAACACAACAATGCTTTATGTAAAAGTGGTAACCCCACTTGAGCTTAAACGATGAGTATGACCTATGATCAAGTGTTCTCACTTGACTCCTAAGTCAATATACTCATATATAGATGACCTAGTCATCGCAAATTGCTTGATAGATGCTAGAATTGGTTGTGCATGCCTTGCCACATATTTCATTTGCCATCTTATTGTGTGAGCATGCTGGTTGCATAATTTACTCATTCGAGGACATCCACTTGTTGTTTTGATTGTTTGGTTTTATCTTCTTTTGCCAAGTGGATGGACAAGAATGCCTAAGAACCTCCTCTAGCTATCTATGCTTTTCTCGTCTCAAACTCTATTCATGCTGCATCACAAAATTTGATCAAGTCAGATTCGAACCACTCTGTGTGAGGAGCGCTCGGAGTCCCCGATTCGTCATAGACTTAAACTTCCAAAACCTCTTTATGATTCTCGGTCTGACCGATACTCCACTTTCGGTCCTACCGAGATCATTAAGTTGATCTAGGTTTTCGATCTCGGTGCAACCGATTTGAACCTTTCGGTCACACCGAGCTTCAGTAACTGCACGCAGTTATGAATCTCGGTGCCACCGAGTTGTTCCACTCGGTCACACCAACAGAGTCGGGCTATATATAGTCACGGGCAAAATTTGGAAATTTCTCCGAACCCCTTCGCCCGCGCGATAGCCTGCTCTGCCCTTGAGGTCTCCGGATCGTCTTCTCGCTGCCAGCAGCCTCCAGTCGCTGGTCTCCATCGCCGTCAACGGGAATTCTTCCCCGCCGTAGCCGCCGTAGCAAGTCCCCGCCGAACTAGGGTATGGACTTGATCTTTGTGCTATTCCTCAATCTGATTCCTAGCACATTGTGATCATATTGTTTCTAGCCACGTTTGATAAACTTCTGTCCAGTCAAAACGCTCATAGATTAGGTTTGATTCGAAAATTCTAGGTTTAGGTTTCCGCCGAAACCATCTCGGACCCACCGAGTTGAAAAACTCGGTCCCACCGATTTGGCTTATGCCATTGCACAAGTGAGACTCGCTCTGACCGAGAATTACTTATCGGTGTGACCAATTTTTGAACTCAGTGAAACCCTAGCAGTCTCGGTGCCACCGAACTGTGACTCGGTCCTACCGAGTTCACTAGTTTAGGTTCCAAAACTGCTTCAGTATCACCGAGTTTGAAAATCGGTAGATCCGAGATGATTTCAGTGGGAAACTAAAACTAAGTTTTTGGATCATCCTTTTTGCAAAATCTCTGCATTTTGTGATGCTCATCCACTCTATCTCCTCTATAATCTATTCACAGGGTCAGCAGTCAGTTTGCAGCATGTCAGACCAGAGTGATAGCCAGAATCTGTCAGAGCAGCAAGTGGTGATGAGTGAGGGCACTAGTCCCTCCAGTTCATCTGATGAAGGCAGCAGGAGCACTCCTAGCAATTTGCCAAAGGCTGCCACGAGACAAAGGAAGAAGAAAACCTCAGACTCTGAAGATGAGGACTATGTGGCAGAGGAAGAGGCCACTTCCAAGAGAGTTGAGCCAGCTCAAGGCACAAAGCCAGGGCTGAAAATCAAAAGGCCAGCAGGCAGGCAGCCCATGTCAAAGGCTAGAGCCTCAACTGAGAAGCCCACTTCCCAAGAGCCAGCTGCAGCTGAGGGCAAGAAAAGGAAGGAGAGGGTGAAGAAGAGTGTGGCTAGAGTGCTTGGCAAAGCTTCCATCATGGAAGAGGAAGAGGAAGAAGAGGCAGCTGCACCAGCGCCCAAGGCACCCAAGCTAATGGGAGATGCCATAAGGTCAGGGGGAGCTGCATCCAAGCCCAAGGAAGCACCTAAGGCTGCATCTAAGCCTAAGAGTGCACCAAAGAGAAACACAAGAAGCATCCCAGCCACTGAGAAGAACAAGGCCCCAGTGCCTGAAGCTGTAGAGGAAGAGGAAGAGAATGTCCTTCGGAAGCTCAAGCCTAAGATCCCAGACCACAACGATGCTCATCCTGTGGCTAAGGATATGAAGCTCAGGAGAGACTCAGGGCTCAGGAAGTGGAGAGAAGCAGATCCATATGCTTCTAGGAGAAGGACTGCAGTGGACTACAGGTTTCATACCAAGGAGCAGCAGGATTTCTATGAGACAGTGCTACTTGACAAGAAGCCAATTGTATGTGACATGAGATGGGTCGACTGGACCTATATCAAGGACAATGAAGAGTACTACCCTAGAGTATTTGACAGCTTTAGTGCGTGTGGAGTTGCAGACTTTGTTGGGCAGAAGCTCACAAAGTGGAACGAGGAGCTAATCATGCAATTGTACTCCACAGCACACTTTTATCCGAATGGCAGGATCACATGGATGTCAGAGGGTACAAGGTACCACTCTACTGTTGAGGAATGGGCGAAGCTGATCAATGCCCCAGAGGAGCAAGCAGATGACTTAGACATTTATGCCAAGAAAAAGATGGACCACAACTCCATGTCCAACATGTACAAGGAGATTTCGAATGAAGCACTTGACACGTTCAACTTTGGCTCAGTGCATTATCTGCTATCAGGATTGCCTACGATCAACTGGATCCTTAGGCACACCCTTCTGCCCAAGTCTGGAGATCACAAGATGATCAGAGGTCACGCGATCAATTTGCTTCATGTCTTTGACGTGCCTCAAAAATTCAAAGTCATGAGCCTCATAGTGGAAACAATCAAAAGGACTGCGGCAGATCAGAAGAGGAGCTGTGGATATGCCCCTCAGATTCAGGAGCTCATCAACTCCAAGATGGGCACGGGCGTATATTTGTTGGATAAGGAACACCTGCCCATCCGTCCAGATTTAGAAGATAATCAAGTTGTTATGACTGAGAATGAACCATCATCTGCCCATGCACAAGCTCAGAAGGAGAAGGCAAAGAAGGAGAAAGCTACCAGGATGCCTACTCAAGCGGAGGCATCTGATTACTTCCTGAAAACCAAACAAGAGCAGCTTGGTTACCTGATTGCGTCCACCCTGCGGATTGAGCAGAGTATAGCCACCCTGACTCAGAACCAGGCGAGTTTAGAGAGGATCATGGAACAGAGGTTCTATGACTTGGACATCAAGGTGACAGAGATACAGACTGCCGTGGAGCAGCTCCAGGAGGACATGAATGAGAGGAGAGGCAGGACCACGACTGATGCTTTTGCGAGGGTGCCACGAGGTCCGAGGTCGTCTGCACTGCCAGTTGCTGACACCAGAGCTACAACGTCTGCACCAGCCACAGCCTCAGTTCCACCAGCTCCAGCATCCACTTCAGCCTCGACTCCGACCATGTCTACCGAAGGCTTCGTCCTTGGAGTGCTCCGGACTCCACCACCACCTGAAGATCAAGCCTAAGCGTCGATCTAGTGCTATGCATTTTCTAGGAACTTTTTGGTAACTTGTTGTCAAAGGGGGAGAAGATGTATAGATCATAGGCTTCGAGAGAGAGAGTGTTGCTTTTCTCTCTTGCTTTATTTGGTGGTTTTTCGAACTTATCTCCTTTTGAGAGCTACACTTAATGCTTGCTTAATGCCATTATCCTATCTATCTTGTGTGATCATTCATTATTCTTGGTGATGAGTGCATGTATTTCATTCTTATCATTTTGAGCGCTCCACCAAGATGTATGTGACATGGAAGAGTAACCCATGACTCTAACTCTTTGTGCATTTGCAGTCCAAAGCAAATTTTAAATATGCACAAATTTAGGGGGAGCTCTTACTTATCACATACTTCTCAAAGCGATGATATATTTCATGCTTATTATCATTTGTCGAAGCTTTGATCTATATGTTGTCATCAATTACCAAAAAGGGGGAGATTGAAAGTGCAACTATCCCTAGGTGGTTTTGGTAATTCATAACAACATATAGCTCATTGAGCTAATGCTATTCCAAGATGATTATTTCAGGAAAGCTCAATGATTGGCATGGCCTGGATGTGAAAGTGGAACCCTCAAAATGCTAAGGACAAAGGATTGGCTCAAGCTCAAAAGCTCAAGACTCTTCATTTTATATTTTAGTGATCCAAGATCACATTGAGTCTTTAGGAAAAGCCAATACTATTAAGGAGGGATGAGGTGTTGCTTAATGAGCCTCTTGCTTCATGTGCTTAGTGATATGCTCCAAAACCCTCGACTACTTTCCCATATCCACATATGACCTAAACCCTAAGCCAAACTCGGTCCTACCGATTCTTCCTATCCGGCGCCACCGAGTTTCACTTGTCATTAGCCACTGCCAAACCCTAGCAATTCGGTTCTACCAATAAGGATCTCGGTCTCACCGAGATGGGGTTGCAAACTCTCTGTTTCCCTTTCGTAACTTTTCGGTCTTACCGAAAGAGCGAATCGGTCCCACCGAGATTGCAATGTAAACTTAGTGTTTCCCCTTTGTAACTTTTCGGTATCACCGAGTTCCACTCGGTCTCACCGAAAGAGCAAATCGGTCCCACCGAGTTTGCCTGACCAACTCTCTGGTTAGCTAATTACCAAATTCGGTCTCACCGAGTTTGTGTAATCGGTCTCACCGAGATTACGTTATGCCCAAACCCTAACCGAATCGGTCCAACCGAGTTGCATGTCAGTCCCACCGAAATTCCTAACGGTCACTAGGTTTACTATTTCGGTCAGACCGAGTTTTCTGATTCGGTCCCACCGAGATTGGTAAATTGTATGTAACGGTTGGATTTTGTGTGGAGGCTATATATACCCCTCCACCTCCTTCTCATTAAAAGAGAGAGCCATCAGAACACACACACCATTCCAACTCATATGTTCTGAGAGAGAACCACCTACTCATGTGTTGAGATCAAGACATTCCATTCCTACCATATGAATCTTGATCTCTAGCCTTCCCAAGTTGCTTTCCACAAAAGCCCTCTTTCCACCAAATCCAAATCCTATGAGAGAGAGTTGAGTGTTGGGGAGACTATCATTTGAAGCACAAGAGCAAGGAGTTCATTACCTACACCATTTGTTACTTCTTGGAGAGTGGTGTCTCCTAGATTGGCTAGGTGTCACTTGGGAGCCTCCGACAAGATTGTGGAGTTGAACCAAGGAGTTTGTAAGGGCAAGGAGATCGCCTACTTCGTGAAGATCTACCACTAGTGAGGCAAGTCCTGTGTGGGTGATGGCCATGGTGGGATAGACAAGGTTGCTTCTTCGTGGACCCTTTGTGGGTGGTTGCTTCTTCGTGGACCCTTCGTGGGTGGAGCCCTGTGTGGACTTGCGCAACCGTTGCCCTTGGGTGGAGCCCTGTGTGGACTCGCGCAACCGTTACCCTTCGTGGGTTGAAGTCTCCATCAACGTGGATGTAGGATAGCACCACCTATCCGAACCACGGGAAAAACATCCGTGTCTCCAATAGCGTTTGAATTCTCCAAACCCTTCCCTTTACATTCTCGCAAGTTGCATGCTTTACTTTCCGCTGCCCATAAACTCTTTGCATGCTTGCTTCAGTGATGTGATGATTGCTAGACTTGTCCTAAATTAGCTAAAATCTGCCAAGAACTAAAATTGGGAAAAGGTTAAGTTTTATTTGGTCAAGTAGTCTAATCACCCCCCCTCTAGACATACTTTCAATCCTACAGGGAGCCAACATGGGTATCCAGATCCTTCTGTTGGTTATTGACCAGAGAGTCATCTCGGTCATGTCTGCATGTCTCCTGAACCCGTAGGGTCTACACACTTAAGGTTCGGTGACGCTAGGGTTGTTGAGATATTAGTATACGGTAACCCGAAAGTTGTTCGGAGTCCCGGATTAGATCCCGGACATCACGAGGAGTTCCGGAATGGTCCGGAGGTGAAGATTTATATATAGGAAGTCAAGTTTCGGCCATCGGGAAGGTTTCGGGGGTAATCGGTATTGTACCGGGACCACCGGAAGGGTCCCGGGGGTCCACTGGGTGGGGCCACCTATCCCGGAGGGCCCCATGGGCTAAAGTGGGTGGGGAACCAGCCCCTAGTGGGCTGGTGTGCCCCCCATGGGCCTCCCCCTGCGCCTAGGGTTGGAAACCCTAGGGGTGGGGGGCGCCCCACTTGGCTTGGGGGCACTCCACCCCCCTTGGCCGCCGCCCCCCCTTGGAGATTCAATATCCTAGGGCCGGCGCCCCCTAGGGGTCCTATATATAGTGGGGGGGAGGGAGGGCAGCCGGACACTAGCCCCTAGCGCCTCCCTATCCCTCCCGTGACACTCCTCCCTCTCCCTGAGCTTGGCGAAGCACTGCCGAGAACACCGTTGCTTCCACCACCACGCCGTCGTGCTGCTAGATCTTCATCAACCTCTCCTTCCCCCTTGCTGGATCAAGTTGGAGGAGACGTATTCCCAACCGTACGTGTGTTGAACGCGGAGGTGCCGTCCGTTCGGCGCTAGGTCATCGGTGATTTGGATCACGACGAGTACAACCCCATCAACCCCGTTCTCTTGAACGCTTCCGTGCGTGATCTACAAGGGTATGTAGATGCACTCCTATCTCCCTCGTTGCTAGATGACTCCATAGATTGATCTTGGTGATGCGTAGAAAATTTTAAAATTCTGCTACGTTCCCCAACAGTGGTATCAGAGCTAGGTCTATGCGTAGTTTCTATGCACGAGTAGAACACAAAACAGTTGTGGGCATCAATATTGTCAATTTGCTTGCCGTTACTAGTCTTATCTTGATTCGGTGGCATCGTGTGATGAATGATATATGTGATGTATGAGATTGATCATGTTCTTGTAATAGGAATCACGACTTGCATGTCGATGAGTATGACAACCGGCACGAGCCATAGGAGTTGTCTTTATTTTTTTATGACCTACGTGTCAGCATAAACGTCATGTAATCACTTTACTTTATTGCTAAAGCGTTAGCCATAGTAGTAGAAGTAATAGATGACGAGACAACTTCAAGAAGACACGATGATGGAGATCATGATGATGGAGATCATGGTGTCATGCCAGTGACAACGATGATCATGAAGCCCTGAAGATGGAGATCAAAAGGAGCAAATGATATTGGCCATATCATGTCACTATTTGATTGCATGTGATGTTTATCATGTTTTACATCTTATTTGCTTAGAACGATGGTAGCTTAAATAAGATGATCCCTCGTAATAATTTCAAGAAAGTGTTCCCCCTAACTGTGCACCGTGGCGAAGGTTCGTTGTTTCGAAGCACCACGTGATGATCGGGTGTGATAGTTTCTAACATTCGAATACAATGGGTGTAAGCCAGATTTACACACGCAATACACTTAGGTTGACTTGACGAGCCTAGCATGTACAGACATGGCCTCGGAACATGGAAGACCGAAAGGTCGAGCATGAGTTGTATAGAAGATACGATCAACATGAAGATGTTCACCGATGTTGACTAGTCCGTCTCATGTGATGATCGGACACGGCCTAGTTGACTCGGATCATGTTTCACTTAGATGACTAGAGGGATGTCTATCTGAGTGGGAGTTCATTGAATAATTTGATTAGATGAACTTAATTATCATGAACTTAGTCTAAAATCTTTACACTATGTCTTGTAGATCAAATGGCCCACGCTAATTTTGCCCTCAACTTCAATGCATTCCTAGAGAAAACCAAGCTGAAAGATGATGGCAGCAACTATACGGACTGGGTCCGGAACCTGAGGATCATCTTCATAGCTGCCAAGAAAGATTATGTCCTAGAAGCACCGCTAGGTGACGCACCCATCCCAGAGAATCAAGACGTTATGAACGCTTGGCAGTCACGTGCTGATGATTACTCCCTCGTTCAGTGCGGCATGCTTTACAGCTTAGAACCGGGGCTCCAAAAGCGTTTTGAGAGACACAGAGCATATGAGATGTTCGAAGAGCTGAAAATGGTTTTCCAAGCTCATGCCCGGGTCGAGAGATATGAAGTCTCTGACAAGTTCTTCAGTTGTAAGATGGAGGAAAATAGTTCTGTTAGTGAGCACATACTCAAAATGTCTGGGTTGCATAACCGCTTGACTCAGCTGGGAGTTAATCTCCCGGATAACGCGGTCATTGACAGAATCCTTCAGTCGCTTCCACCGAGCTACAAGAGCTTTGTGATGAACTTCAATATGCAGGGGATGGAAAAGACCATTCCTGAGGTATATTCAATGCTGAAATCAGCAGAGGTGGAAATCAAAAAGGAACATCAAGTGTTGATGGTAAATAAAACCACTAAGTTCAAGAAAGGCAACGGTAAGAAGAACTTCAAGAAGGACGGCAAGGGAGTTGCCGCGCCCGGTAAGCAAGCTGCCGGGAAGAAGTCAAAGAATGGACCCAAGCCTGAGACTGAGTGTTTTTATTGCAAGGGAAGTGGTCACTAGAAGCGGAACTGCCCCAAATACTTAGTGGACAAGAAGGCCGGCAACACTAAAGGTATATGTGATATACATGTAATTGATGTGTACCTTACCAGTACTCGTAGTAGCTCCTGGGTATTTTATACCGGTGCGGTTGCTCATATTTGTAACTCAAAGCAGGAGCTGCGGAATAAGCGGAGACTGGCGAAGGACGAGTTGACGATGCGCGTCGGGAATGGTTCCAAGGTCGATGTGATCGCCGTCGGCACGCTGCCTCTACATTTACCTACGTGATTAGTTTTAAACCTCAATAATTGTTATTTAGTGCCAGCTTTGAGCATGAACATTGTATCAGGATCTCGTTTAATTCGAGATGGATACTCATTTAAATCCGAGAATAATGGTTGTTCTATTTATACGAGAGATATGTTTTATGGTCATGCTCCGCTGGTGAATGGTTTATTCTTAATAAATCTCGAGCGTAATGTTACACATATTCATAGTGTGAATACCAAAAGATGTAAGGTTGATAATGATAGTCCCACATACTTGTGGCACTGCCGCCTTGGTCACATAGGTGTCAAACGCATGAAGAAGCTCCATCCAGATGGACTTTTGGAGTCTCTTGATTATGAATCATTTGACACGTGCGAACCATGCCTCATGGGTAAAATGACCAAGACTCTGTTCTCAGGAACAATGGAGCGAGCAACCAACTTATTGGAAATCATACATACTGATGTGTGCGGTCCAATGAGTGTTGAGGCTCATGGTGGCTATTGTTATGTTCTCACCCTCACTGATGACTTGAGTAGATATGGGTATGTCTACTTAATGTAACACAAGTCTGAGACCTTTGAAAAGTTCAAGGAATTTCAAAGTGAGGTTGAGAATCAACGTGACAGGAAAATCAAGTTCTTGCGATCAGATCATGGGGGAGAATACTTGAGTCACGAATTTGGCACACACTTAAGGAAATGTGGAATAGTTTCACAACTCACGCCGCCTGGAATACCTCAGCGTAATGGTGTGTCCGAACGTCGTAATCGCACTCTATTGGATATGGTGCGATCTATGATGTCTCTTACCGATTTACCGCTGTCATTTTGGGGCTATGCTTTAGAGACTGCCGCATTCACTTTAAATAGGGCTCCGTCGAAATCCGTTGAGACGACACCGTATGAATTATGGTTTGGGAAGAAACCTAAGCTGTCATTTCTAAAAGTTTGGGGATGCGATGCTTATGTCAAGAAACTTCAACCTGAAAAGCTTGAACCCAAGTCAGAAAAATGCGTCTTCATAGGATACCCTAAAGAAACTATTGGGTATACCTTCTACCTCAGATCCGAAGGCAAGATCTTTGTTGCCAAGAATGGATCCTTTCTAGAGAAAGAGTTTCTCTCGAAAGAAATAAGTGGGAGGAAAGTAGAACTCGATGAAGTATTACCTCTTGAACCGGTAAGTGGCGCAGCTCAAGAAATTGTTCCTGAGGTGCCTGCGCCGACTAGAGAGGAAGTTAATTATGATGATCATGAAACTTCAGATCAAGTTGCTACTAAACTTCGTAGGTCCACAAGGACACGTTCCGCACTAGAGTGGTATGGCAACCTTGTCCTGGAAATCATGTTGTTAGACAACGGTGAACCTTCAAACTATGAAGAAGCGATGGCGGGCCCAGATTCCGACAAATGGTTGGAAGCCATGAAATCCGAGATAGGATCCATGTATGAAAATGAAGTATGGACTTTGACTGACTTGCCCGATGATCGGCGAGCCATAGAAAATAAATGGATCTTTAAGAAGAAGATAGACACTGATGGTAATGTAACCATCTATAAAGCTCGACTTGTCGCTAAGGGTTATCAACAAGTTCAAGGGGTTGACTACGATGAGACTTTCTCACCCGTAGCGAAGCTGAAGTCCGTCCGAATCATGTTAGCAATTGCCGCATTCTACGATTATGAGATATGGCAAATGGACGTCAAAACAACATTCCTTAATGGTTTCCTTAAGGAAGAATTGTATATGATGCAGCCGGAAGGTTTTGTCGATCCTAAGAATGCTGACAAGGTGTGCAAGCTCCAACACTCGATTTATGGGCTGGTGCAAGCATCTCGGAGTTGGAACATTCGTTTTGATGAGATGATCAAAGTGTTTGGGTTTACGCAGACTTATGGAGAAGCCTGCATTTACAAGAAAGTGAGTGGGAGCTCTGTAGCATTTCTCATATTGTATGTGGATGACATACTGTTGATGGGAAATGATATAGAATTCTTGGAAAGCATAAAGGCCTACTTGAACAAGTGTTTTTAATGAAGGATCTTGGAGAAGCTACTTATATATTAGGCATCAAGATCTATAGAGATAGATCAAGATGCCTCATTGGTCTTTCACAGAGTACGTACCTTGACAAGATATTGAAGAAGTTCAAAATGGATCAGTCAAAGAAGGGGTTCTTGCCTGTATTGCAAGGAGCGAGATTGGGCACGACTCAATGCTCGACCACGGCATAAGATAGAGAAAAGATGAGTGTCGCCCCCTATGCCTCAGCCATAGGGTCTATCATGTATGCTATGCTGTGTACCAGACCTGATGTAAACCTTGCCGTAAGTTTGGTAGGAAGGTACCAAAGTAATCCCGGCATGGAACACTGGACAACGGTCAAGAATATCCTGAAGTACCTGAAGAGGAATAAGGACATGTTTCTCATTTATGGAGGTGACAAAGAGCTCGTCGTAAAGGGTTACATCGATGCTAGCTTCGACATAGATCTGGATGACTCTAAGTCACAAACCGGATATGTGTATATTTTGAATGGAGGGGCAGTAAGCTGGTGCAGTTGCAAGCAAAGCGTTGTGGTGGGATCTACATGTGAAGCGGAGTACATGGCAGCCTCGAAGGCAGCACAAGAGGCAATCTGGGCAAAGGATTTCATTACCGACCTAGGAGTCATAGCCAATGCGTCGGGCCTGACGACTCTCTTCTGTGACAACACTGGA
This sequence comes from Triticum aestivum, assembly GCF_018294505.1. Taxonomy (NCBI): domain Eukaryota; kingdom Viridiplantae; phylum Streptophyta; class Magnoliopsida; order Poales; family Poaceae; genus Triticum; species Triticum aestivum. The sequence goes on from NC_057812.1 coordinate 136,798,313, forward strand.
GCTATTGCCCTTGCCAAGGAGCCTAGGTTTCACAGGAAGACCAGGCATATCAAGCGTCGCTTCAACTCCATTCGTGAAAGTGTTCAAAATGGAGACATAGATATTTGTAAAGTACATACGGACCTGAATGTGGCAGATCCGTTGACTAAACATCTCCCTAGAGCAAAACATGATCAACACCAGAACTGCATGGGTGTTCGATTCATCACAATGTAACTAGACTATTGACTCTAGTGCAAGTGGGAGACTGCTGGAAATATGCCCTAGAGGCAATAATAAAATGGTTATTATTATATTTCTTTGTTCATGATAATTGTCTATTGTTCATGCCATAATTGTGTTATCCGGAAATCATAATACATGTGTGAATACATAGACCACAACACATCCCTAGTGAGCCTCTAGTTGACTAGCTCGTTGATCAAAAGATAGTCATGGTTTCCTGACTATGGACATTGGATGTTATTGATAACGGGATCACATCATTAGGAGAATGATGTGATGGACAAGACCCAATCCTAAGCATAGCTCAAAGATCGTGTAGTTCGTTTGCTATAGCTTTTCCGAATGTCAAGTATCATTTCCTTAGACCATGGGATTGTGCAACTCCCGGATACCGTAAGAGTGCTTTGGGTGTGCCAAATGTCACAACATAACTGGGTGACTATAAAGGTACACTACAGGTATCTCCGAAAGTGTCTGTTGGGTTGGCACGAATCGAGACTGGGATTTGTCACTCCGTATGACGGAAAGGTATCTCTGGGCCCACTCGGTAATGCATAATCATAATGAGCTCAATGTGACCAAGTGGTTGATCATGGGATCATGCATTATGGTACGAGTAAAGTGACTTGCCGGTAACGAGATTGAACGAGGTATTGGGATACCGACGATCGAGTCTCGGGCAAGTAACGTACCGATTGACAAAGGGAATTGTATATGGGATTGATTGAATCCTCGAAATCGTGGTTCATCCAGATCCCGTTGTTGGTTATTGACCGTCGAGTCGTCTCGATCATGTCTGTGTGTCTCCCGAACCCGTAGGGTCAACACACTTAAGGTTCGGTGACGCTAGGGTTGTTGAGATATTTGTATATGGTAACCCGAAAGTTGTTCGGAGTCCCGGATTAGATCCCGGACATCACGAGGAGTTCCGGAATGGTCCGGAGGTGAATATTTATATATAGGAAGTCAAGTTTCGGCCATCGGGAAGGTTTCGGGGGTAATCGGTATTGTACCGGGACCACCGGAAGGGTCCCGGGGGTCCACCGGGTGGGGCCACCTATCCCGGAGGGCCCCATGGGCTAAAGTGGGTGGGGAACCAGCCCCTAGTGGGCTGGTGCGCCCCCCATGGGCCTTCCCCTGCGCCTAGGGTTGCAAACGCTAGGGGTAGGGGGCGCCCCACTTGGCTTGGGGGGCACTCCACCCCCCTTGGCCGGCGCCCCCCCTTGGAGATTCAATCTCCTAGGGCCGGCGCCCCCCCTAGGGGTCCTATATATAGTGGGGGGGAGGGAGGGCAGCCGGACACTAGCCCCTGGCGCCTCCCTCTCCCTCCCGTGACACTCCTCCCTCTCCCTGAGCTTGGCGAAGCCCCGCGAGAACACCGTTGCTTCCACCACCATGTCGTCGTGCTTCTGGATCTTCATCAACCTCTCCTTCCCCCTTGCTGGACCAAGTTGGAGGAGACGTCTTCCCAACCGTACGTGTGTTGAACGCGGAGGTGCCATCCGTTCGGCGCTAGGTCATCGGTGATTTGGATCACGACGAGTACGACTCCATCAACCCCGTTCTCTTGAACGCTTCCGCGCATGATCTACAAGGGTATGCAGATGCACTCCTCTCTCCCTCGTTGCTAGATGACTCCATAGATTGATCTTGGTGATGCGTAGAAAATTTTAAAATTCTGCAACGTTCCCCAACAAATGGCTGGTCACCGGGATGCCCAGTCCCATGCTCAAACCAAATCAAAATAATTGCAAACAAAACTCCCCTAGGATTGCTGTTAGTTGGAGGCACCCATTGTTTCGGGCAAGCCATGGATTGATGCTTGTTGGTGGTGGGGGAGTATAAACTTTACCATTCTCCTTGGGAACCGCCTATAATGTGTGTAGCATGGAAGATATCGAGATTTCTGGGTTGTTATGTTGACAATGAAAGTATACCGCTCAAAATATTATTCATCTCTATTTCAAAACCGAGCTCTGGCACCTCTACAAATCTCTGCTTCCCTCTGCGAAGGGCCTATCTATTTACTTTTATGTTGAGTCGTCATCCTCTTATTAAAAAGCACCAGTTGGAGAGCACTGCTGTCATTTGCATGTATTATTTTTAGTTTACATTGAGTATGAATTGACTGGATCTCCTTTACCATGAATTACAATTTCTACTCAGCCCTTGATATTCAGGGGTGCTCTGCATTTATGTTTTGCGGTCTCAGAAAGGGCTAGGGAGATACCATCTTGTTATATCATATTATGATTGTTTTGAGAAAGTGTTGTCATCCGAGATTTATCATTATCGCTCGCTAGTTGATTATGCCATTGCTATGAGTAAACATGAGACCTAAATGTTACTGTGAATATGGGTAGTTCATAATCTTTGCTGAAAACTTGAATGCTGGCTTTACATTTTTACAACAACAAGAGCAAATAGAGTTTGTAAAAGTTTTTCTTTATCACCTTCAGTTTGTCAACTGAATTGCTTGAGGACAAGCAAAGGTTTAAGCTTGGGGGAGTTGATACTTCTCCAACGTATCTACTTTTCCAAATACTTTTCTCCTTGTTTTGGACTCTAACATGCATGATTTGAATAGAACTAACCTGAACTGATGCTATTTTCAGCAGAATTGCCATGGTGTTATTTTTGTGCAGAAATAAAAGTTCTCATAATGACCTGAAAGTCAACGGAGAATATTTTTGGAATATGTAAAAAATACTGGCGAAAGAATCAAGGCCAGGGGGCCCACACCCTGTCCACGAGGGTGGGGGCACGCTTACCTCCCTGGGCACGCCCCTGCCTCGTGGGCCCCCTGGTGCTCCACCGACCTCAACTCCAACTCCATATATTCACGTTCGGAGAGAAAAAAATCAGAGAGAAGGATTCATCATGTTTTACGACACGGAGCCTCCGCCAAGCCCTAATCTCTCTCGGGAGGGCTGATCTGGAGTCCGTTCGGGGCTCCGGAGAGGGGAATCCGTCGCCATCGACATCATAAACCTTCCTCCTTCACCAATTTCATGATGCTCACCGCCGTGCGTGAGTAATTCCATCATAGGCTTGCTGGACGGTGATGGATTGGATGAGATTTATCATGTATTCGAGTTAATTTTGTTCGGGTTTGATCCCTAGTATCCACTATGTTCTGAGATTGATGTTGCTAGGACTTTTCTATGCTTAATGCTTGTCACTAGGGCCCAAGTGCCATGATTTCAGATCTGAACCTATTATGTTTTCATGAATATATGTGAGTTCTTGATCCTATCTTGCAAGTCTATAGTCACCTATTATGTGTTATGATCCGTTAACCTCGAAGTGACAATAATCGGGATACTTACCAGTGATGACCGTAGTTTGACGAGTTCATGTATTCACTAAGTGTTAATGCGTTGGTCCGGTACTCTATTAAATGGAGGCCTTAATATCCCTTAGTTTCCAATAGGACCCCGCTGCCATGGGAGGGTAGGGCAAAAGATGTCATGCAAGTTCTTTTCCATAAGCACGTATGACTATATTCGGAATACATGCCTACATTACATTGATGAACTGGAGCTAGTTCTGTGTCACCCTATGTTATAACTATTGCATGAGGAATCACATCTGACATAATTATCCATCACTGATCCATTGCCTATGAGCTTTTCACATATTGATCTTCGCTTATTTACTTTTTCGTTGCTACTGTTACAATCACTATAAAACCAAAACTATTACTTTTGCTACCGTTACTGCTAATATCATATTACTTTGCTACTAAATAATTTGCTGTAGATATTAAGTTTCTAGTGTGGTTGAATTGACAACTCAGCTGCTAATACTTGAGAATATTCTTTGGCTCCCCTTGTGTCGAATCAATAAATTTGGGTTGAATACTCTACCCTCGAAAACTGTTGCGATCCCCTATACTTGTGGGTTATCAGACATCGGTCGAAATTATCCTTAGAGGACTAAGGAAATATTTCTCAGTTATCGAGGTGATAAAAGAGTTCGTCGTAAAGAGTTATGTCGATGCAAGCTTTTGACACTGATCTAGATGACTCTAAGTCTCGATCTAGATACATATTGAAAGTGGGAGCAATTAGCTAGAGTAGCTCTGTGCAGAGTATTATAGACATAGAAATTTGCAAAATACATATGGATCTGAATGTTGCTGACCCATAGACTAAAATTCTCTCATAAGAAAAACAAGATCACTCTTTGGGTGTTGATCACATAGCGATGTGAACTATATTATTGACTCTAGTAAACCCTTTGGGTATTGGTCACATGAAGATGTGAACTAATCACATAAAGATGTGAACTATTGATGTGAAATCACATGACGATGTGAACTAGATTATTGACTCTAATGCAAGTGGGAGACTGAAGGAAATATGCCCTAGAGGCAATAATAAAGTTGTTATTTATATTTCCTTATATCATGATATTTTTTTATTATTCATGCTAGAATTGTATTAACCGGAAACTTAGTACATGTGTGAATACATAGACAAAATGAGTGTCACTAGTACGCCTCTACTTGACTAGCTCGGTAATCAAAGGTGGTTAAGTATCCTAGCCATGGACAAGAGTTGTCATTTGATGAACGAGATCACATCATTAGAGAATGATGCGATTGACTTGACCCATCCGTTAGCTTAGCACTATGATCGTTTAATTTATTGCTATTGCTTTCTCCATGACTTATACATGTTCCTATGACTATGAGATTATGCAACTCCCGAATACCGGAGGAACACTTAGTGTGCTATCAAACATCACAACATAACTGGTTGACTATAAAGATGCTCTACAGGTGTCTCCGATGGTGTTTGTTGAGTTGGCATAGATCGAGATTAGGATTTGTCATTCCGTGTATCGCAGAGGTATCTCTGGGCCCTCTCGATAATGCACATCACTATAAGCCTTGCAAGCAATGTGACTAATGAGTTAGTTGCGGTATGATGCGTTACAGAACGAGTAAAGAGACTTGCCGGCAACGAGATTGAACTAGGTATTGAGATACCGACGATCGAATCAAGGGAAAGTAACATACCGATGACAAAGGGAACAACGTATGTTGTTATGCGGTTTGACCGATAAAGATCTTCGTAGAATATGTAGGAACCAATATGAGAATCCAGGTTCCGCTATTGGTTATTGACCGGAACTAAGTCTTGGTCATGTCTACATAGTTCTCGAACCCGTAGGGTCCGCACGCTTAACGTTTGATGATGATCGGTATTATGAGTTTATGTGTTTTGATGTACCGAATGTAGCTCGGAGTCCCGGATGTGATCACGGACATGAAGAGGAGTCTCGAAATGGTTGAGACATAAAGATCGATATATTGGAAGGCTATGTTTGGACACCGGAATGGTTCCGGATAAGTTCGGGCATTTACCGGAGTACCGGGAGGTTACCAGAACCCCCGGGGGCTTAATGGGCCTACATGGGCTTTAGTGGAAGAAAGAGGAGAAGGCCAAGAGGAGGGGCGCCCCCCAAGCCCAATCCGAATTGGGAGGGGGCCAGCCACCCTTTCCTTCCTCCCCTCGCTCCCTTCCTTCCCCCTCCTAGTAGGACTAGGGAAGGGGGGAACCTACTCCTAGTAGGAGTAGAATTCCCCCCTTGGGGGCACCCCCAAGATGGCCGGATGGCCCCCTCCTCCACCCCTTTATATACGGGGGAGGGGGGCACCCCATAGACACACAAGTTGATTGTTTAGCCGTGTGCAGTGCCCCCCTCCACATATTTCCACCTTGGTTATATCATTGTAGTGCTTAGGCAAAGCCCTGCGTCGGTAAGTTCATCATCACCGTCATCACGCCGTCGTGCTGACGAAAATCTCCCTCGGCCTTAGCTGGATCAAGTGTACGAGGGACGGCACTGAGCTGAACGTGTGCAGATCGCGGAGGTGCCGTGCGTTCGGTACTTGATTGGTTGGATCGCGAAGACATTCGACTACATCAACCGCGTTTCATAACGCTTCCGCTTTCGGTCTACGAGGGTATGTAGACATACTCTCCTCCTCTCGTCGCTATGCATCTCCTAGATAGATCTTGCGTGAATGTAGGAAAAGTTTGAAATATTGCGTTCCCCAACAAGAACTACGTGGTTCGACCGATAAAGATCTTTGTAGAATATGTAGGAACCAATATGGGCATCTAGGTCCCACTATTGATTATTGACCGGAGAGGTGTCTCGACCATGTCTAGATCATTCTCAAACACGTAGGTTCCACACGCTTAATGTTCATTGACGATTTAGTCTTACATGAGTTATGTGAAATTGTGACCGAATGTTGTTTGGAGTCCCGGATGTGATCACGGACATGACGAGGAGATCCGGAATGGTCCGGAGGTAAAGATTGATATATAGGACGATGCTATTTGGTCATCGGTAAGGTTATCGAATGTAACAGGTATTCATCGGGTCACCGGAAGGGGTTCCGGGGGACCTACGGGGAGTATATGGGCCTAATGGGCCAAGGGGAGGAACATACCAGCCCACAAGGGGCTGACACGCCCTCTTCCTAGCCGCCGGCCCTATAGAGAAGGAAAGGAGGGCGCCAAGGCAGGGCAGCCGACGTCCCCTCCCCTGCCATCTCCTCCACCTCCCTAGGAAGGAAAGGGCAGACCCTCCTCCCCGAGCTATATATATGAGAGGAGGGAGAAGGGTAACACACACCACGATCCCTAAGCCATGTGCGGTGCCCCGTCTCCCTCTAGTTCTAGTTCCTCCTACATTCACGTCTGTTGTGCTTGGCGAAGCCCTACGAATAGTTTGACCACCACTGTCACCATGTCGTGCTGCCAGAAATCATCTACTACTTCACCTCTCTTGCTAGATCAAGAAGGCGAGGACTTCATCGAGCTGAACATGTGCTGAACGCGAAGCTGTCGTGCGTTCGGTACTTGATCGGAAGGATCGTGAAGGTGTAGGACTACATCAACCGCGTTGATAAACTCTTTCACTTAAAGGTCTAGGAGGGTACATAGACATACTCTCCCCTCTCATAGCTATGCATCTCCATGGGTAGATCTTGCGTGTGCGTAGAAATTTTTTGTTTTCCATGCAACGTTCCCCATCACTTCCTCCATTAAACCCGCGCGTGTGCCTAGAAACCTACTCTGGTCACACGTCCGTTCGCGAACCGCCCAGCATGAAACTCAAGCCAGTTGGCTTCGGCCATCCCCCGCTATTTATAAGATGCCAAACGCTGGGAAAAAACCGCACCACACTCTGCTCCCATCTCCTCCTTGGACCATTTTCTCCACAATCTCCATGGCCTCCGGCGAGTAAGAATACGAGTTCTCTGGCATAAAAGCTGGGATCCACGCCACTTTGTTTTTGGCTAGGCAAGGAGGCGGCGCCACCATCACTACCTCAATGGCGCCCGGTATAGAAGGAGGGGGAGGCCGGCAACACCCTCGCCAACGTGTGCGGCCACATCCTCCACTACTCACTACAAAAAAGGAACACATATGTGATGATACAACTTTGTCACAGTAGGTTACATTTTTTGTCACTCATGTACACCCGTGATGCTTTTATGATAGAATCAAAAGTCATATATGTGTTGTCGGTGATGTGTTCCATGACAATAATCACTTTTTCATCACATAATTGACCACTTCCATGATGATAACTAATGTCTATTATGCAACCTTCTTCTTGTAAACTTGTGTTGGGCCTACAAGCACAGAGTTTCGTAGGACATTAGCAAATTTCCCTGAAGTGGATGACCTAAGGTTTATCAATCCGTGGGAGGCGTAGGATGAAGATGGTCTCTTGCAAACAACCCTACAACCAAATAACAAAGAGTCTCTTGTGTCCCCAACACACCCAATACAATGGTAAATTGTATAGGTGCACTAGTTCGGCCAAGAGAAGGTGATAAAAGTGCAATATGGATAGAAGATATAGGTATTTCTAATCTGAAAATATAAAAACAGCAAGGTAACTAACGGTAAAAGTGAGCGAAAACGGTATTGCAATGCTAGGAAATAAGGCCTAGGGTTCATACTTTCACCAGTGCAAGTTCTCTCAACAATGATAACATAATTAGATCATATGACAATCCCTCAACATGCAACAAAGAGTCACTCCAAAGTCACTAATAGCGATGAACAAACGAAGAGATTATTGTAGGGTACGAAACCACCTCAAAGTTATTCTTTCTGATCGATCTATTGGGCTATTCCTTTAAGAGTGACAAACAGCCCTAGATTTCGTACTAAAATAACACCTTAAGATATGCATCAACCAAAACCCTAATGTCACCTAGATACTCCAATGTCATCACAAGTATCCGCGGGTTTGATTATATGACATGCATCACACGATCTCAGATTCATCTATCGAAACCAACACAAAGAACTTCAAAGAGTGCCCCAAAGTTTCTACCGGAGAGTCAAGACGAAAACGTGTGCCAACCCCTATGCATAAGTTTCGAAGGTCACAGAACCCGCAAGTTGACCACCAAAACATACATCAAGTGGATCACGTGAATATCCCATTGTCACCACAGATAAGCACATGCAAGACATACATCAAGTGTTCTCAAATCCTTAAAGATTCAATCCGATAAGATAACTTCAAAGGGAAAACTCAATCCATTACAAGAGGGTAGAGGGGGAGAAACATCATAAGATCCAACTATAATAGCAAAGCTCGCGGTACATCAAGATTGTGCCAAATCAAGAACACGAGAGAGAGAGACAGATCAAACACGTAGCTACTAGTACATACCTCAGCCCCGAGGGTGAACTACTCCCTCCTGGTCATGAAGAGCGCCGGGATGATGAAGATGGCCACCGGTGATGATTTGCCCCTCCGGCAGGGTGTCGGAACAGGGTCCCGATTGGTTTTTGGTGGCTATAGAGGCTTGCGGCAGCGGAACTCCCGATCTAGGTTCTGTTCTAGAGGTTTTGGGATATATAAGAGGTGTTGGCGTCGAGAACAAGTCAGGGGAGTCCACAAGGGGCCTACAAGGTCGGAGGGTGCGCCCTAGGGGTGTGGGGGCGCCCTCCACCCTTGTGCAGTCCCCGGGACTCCTCTAGTGCATCTCCAGTACTCTGGGCTTCTTTTGGTCCAAAAACAATCGTCGTAAAGTTTCAGGTCATTTGGACTCCGTTTGATATTCCTTTTCTGTAAAACTCAAAAACAAGGAAAAACAGAAACTGGCACTGGGCTCTAGGTTAATAGGTTAGTCCCAAAAATCATATAAAATAGCATATAAATGCATATAAAACATCCAAGATGGATAATATAATAGCATGGAACAATAAAAAATTATAGATATGTTGGAGACATATCAAGCATCCCCAAGCTTAATTCCTGCTCGTCCTTGAGTAGGTAAATGATAAAAACAGAATTTTTGATGTGGAATGCTACCTAACATATTTATCAATGTAATATTCCTTATTGTGGCATGATGTTCAGATCCACAAGATTCAAAACAAAAGTTTAATATTGACATAAAAACAATAAAACTTCAAGCATACTAACAAGGCAATTATGTCTTCTCAAAATAACATGGCCAAAGATCCCTACAAAATCATATAGTCTGACTATGCTGAATCTTCATCACACAAAATACTCAAATCATGCACAACCCCGACGACAAGCCAAGAAATTGTTTCATACTTTTGATGTTCTCAAACGTTTTCAATTTTCACGCAATACATGAGCGTGAGCCATGGACATGGCACTATAGGTGGAATAGAATATGGTCGTTGTGGAAAAGACAAAAAGAAGGAGATAGTCTCACATCAACTAGGCATATCAACGGGCTATGGAGATGCCCATAAATAGATATCAATGTGAGTGAGTAGGGATTGCCATGCAACGGATGCACACGAGCTATAAGTTTGTGAAAGTTCAAAACGAAACTAAGTGGTTGTGCATCCAACTTGCTTGCTCATGAAGACCTAGGGCAATTTGCGGAAGCCCGTCGTTGGAATATAGAAGCCAAGTTCTATAATGAAAAATTCCCACTAGTATATGAAGTGACAGCATAGGAGACTCTCTATCATGAAGATCATGGTGCTACTTTGAAGCACAAGTGTGGTAAAAGGATAGTAGCTTTGCCCCTTCTCTCTTTTCTCTATTTTTTTTTGTTTTTTTGGGCCTTCTCTTTTTTGGCCTCTTTTTTATTTATTTTCATCCCGAGTCTCATCCCGACTTGTGGGGGAATCATAGTCTCCATCATCTTTTCCTCACATGGGACAATGCTCTAATAATGAAGATCATCACACTTTTATTTACTTACAACTCGAGAATTACAACTCGATATTTAGAACAAAATATGACTCTATATGAATGCCTCCGGCGGTGTACCGGGATGTGCAATGAATCAATTGTGACATGTATGAAAAATATGAATGGTGGCTTTGCCACAAATACGATGTCAACTACATGATCATGCAAAGCAATATGACAATGATGAAGCGTGTCATAATAAACGGAACAGTGGAAAGTTGCATGGCAATATATCTCGGAATGGCTATGGAAATGCCATAATGGGTTGGTATGGTGGTTGTTTTGAGGAAGGTATATGGTGGGTTTATGGTACCGGTGAAAGTTGCGTGGCACAAGAGAGGCTAGCAATGGTGTAAGGGTGAGAGTGCGTATAATCCATGGACTCAACATTAGTCATAAAGAACTCACATACTTATTGCAAAATTCTATTAGCTATCGAAACAAAGTACTACATGCATGCTCCTAGGGGGATAGATTGGTAGGAAAAGACCATCGCTCGTCCCCGGCCGCCACTCATAAGGAAGACAATCAATATATAAATTGTGCTCCGACTTCATCACATAACGGGTCACCATAAGTGCATGCTACGGGACACACAAACCTTAACACAAGTATTTCTCAAATTCACAACTACTCACTAGCATGACTCTAATATCACCATCTTCATATCTGAAAACAATCATAAGGAATCAAACTTCTCATAGTATTCAATGCACTTTATATGACAGTTTTTATTATATCCCTCTTGGATGCCTATCATATTAGGACTAAATTCATAACCAAAGCAAATTACCACGCTGTTTAGAGACTCTCAAAATGATATAAGTGAAGCATGAGAGTTCAAAAATTTCTTCAAAATAAAACTACCGCCGTTCTCTAAAAAGATATAAGTGAATCATTAGAGCAAATGACAAACTACTCCAACACATATAAGTGAAGATCAATGAGTAGTCGAATAATTATGTAACTGTGTGAAGACTCCTTCTCATAAATAAATTCACATCTTAAGTACCTTATTCAAATAACAAGCAAATCCTAATAAAATAAAATGATGCTCCAAGCAAAACACATATCATGTGGCGAATAAAAATATAGCTCCAAGTAAGATTACCGATGGATTGAAGACGAAAGTGGGGATGCCATCCGGGGCATCCCCAAGCTTAGGCTCTTGGTTGTCCTTGAATATTACCTTGGGGTGCTGTGGGAGTCCTGGATTAGGGGGTCTCCGGACAGCCGGACTATCTCCATTGGCCGGACTGTTAGACTATGAAGATACAGGATTGAAGACTTCGTCTCGTGTCCGGATGGGACTCTACTTGGCGTGGAAGGCGATCTAGGCAATACAGATATGTGTATCTCCTCCTTTGTAACCGACCTTGTGTAACCCTAACCTCTCCGGTGTCTATATAAACCGGAGGGGTTTAGTCCATAGGACAACATACAATCATACCATAGGCTAGCTTCTAGGGTTTAGCCTCTCCGATCTCGTGGTAGATCTACTCTTGTACTACCCATATCATCAATATTAATCAAGCAGGACGTAGGGTTCTACCTCCATCAAGAGGGCCCGAACCTTGGTAAAACATTATGTCCCCTGCCTCATGTTACCATCCGCCTTAGACGCACAGTTCGGGACCCCCTACCCGAGATCCGCCGGTTTTGACACCGACATTGGTGCTTTCATTGAGAGTTCCTCTGTGTCGTCGCCGTTAGGCTTGATGGCTCCTACTATCATCAATAGCGATGCAGTCCAGGGTGAGACTTTTCTCCCCGGACAGATCTTCGTGTTCGGCGGCTTTGCACCGTGGGCCAATTCGCTTGTCCATCTGGAGCAGATTAAAAGTTACGCCCCTGGCCACCAGGTCAGCTTTGGAAGCTTAAACTACACGGCCGATATCCGTGGAGACTTGATCTTCAACGGATTCGAGCCTCTGCCTTGTGCGTCACGCGGTCATGATGAGTACGATTTAGCCCTACCGTCGGACAGTGTTCAGGAGATCGCACAAGCAGCCGCCCCGACCCTCAGTTCGGAGCCAGTTGCACCGTCCATGGACGGGTGGATAGACCCCGCCACGGAGGCCTTACCCTCAGCGGCGATCGAGCCAAACATCGACCTTACCTTGCACGAGAGCCGTGTTGATAAACTGCCGGATCCCTCTCCGGCCACGGACTCCGAACCGCCCGCGCCCATTCCCATCGAATCCGATTGGGCGCTGATCATGAAGTTTACCTCCGCGGATATTTTTCAGCACTCGCCCTTGGGCGACATACTGAACTCATTAAGGTCTCTCTCCTTGTCAGGATGATCCTGGCCGAACTATGTCCGGCAGGACTGGGATGCGGACGATGAAGAAATTCGCGGCCCACCCACCACCCACTTAGTAGCCACTGTCGATGACTTAACCGACATGCTCGACTTCGACTCCGAAGACATCGATGGTATGGACGACGATGCGGGAGACGAAGAGGAACCACTGCCCACAGGGCACTGGACAGCCACCTCATCATACGATATATACATGGTGGATACACCCAAAGAAGGCAATGGCGACGAGATAGCGGACGTCAGCGGCACCCCTCCAAGAAGCAACCCATGCGCCGACGTCAGCGGCACCACTCTAAGTTCCGCCAAAGCAAAAGTGGTGATACCGGCACAGGAGATAATAACACTCCGGATAGTGCCGAAGACAACAACAATCCCCTCCAGCAAGATTTAGAGCAGGAGGATGGAGGAGCCAGCCCTCCTGAGAGAGCGGCAGATGGAGAGACGGAGGGAGATAATTACATGCCCCCCTCCAAAGACGAGGCATGCCTCGGCGACGACGAATTCGCCATGCCAGAGGATCCCGGCGAACAAGAGCGCTTCAAACATCGGCTTATAGCCACGGCAAATAGCCTTAAGAAAAAGCAGCAGCAGCTTCAAGCTAATCAAGATCTGCTAGCTGACACATGGACTGAAGTCCTCGCGGCCGAGGAATATAAACTCGAGCGCCCCTCCAAGAGTTACCCAAAATGCAGGTTGCTACCCCGACTGGAGGAAGAAGCATATGACGCGGCTGATTGGCCACCTCATGGCCACGATAGAGAGGCATTCCAGCCAAAAACTCAGCCCGCACCCCGACGCCATTCAAATAAAAAGTCATGGGGAGATACCCCAGATCTACGAGACATATTGGAGGACAAAGCAAAGCATGCAAGATCGATCTACGGATCACGGGGGCGCGCCACTATGCGAGATGATAAACGTCACGCCGGATACAGTAAAAGTAAATCCGGCCGGGCCGAACACAGCGGGCAAGACCCATTCGAGCTGCGTCACGATATAGCCCAATACAAAGGTGTCGCACACCCCTTATGCTTCACAGAGGAAGTAATGGATCATCAAATCCCAGAAGGTTTCAAACCTGTGAATATTGAATCATACGACGGCACAACAGATCCCGCAGTATGGATCGAGGATTTCCTCCTCCACATCCACATGTCCCGCGGTGATGACTTACACGCCATCAAATAACTCCCACTAAAGCTCAAGGGACCAGCGCGGCATTGGCTTAACAGCTTGCCAGCGGAGTCCATCAGCTGTTGGGAAGATCTGGAAGCCGCATTCCTCGACAACTTTCAGGGCACTTATGTGCGGCCACCAGATGCCGATGACTTGAGCCACATAATTCAGTAGCCAGAAGAATCGGCCAGGCAATTCTGGACTCGGTTCCTAACAAAGAAAAATCAAATTTTCGACTGTCCAGATGCAGAGGCCCTAGCGGCGTTCAAACACAACATTCACGATGAATGGCTAGCCCGACACCTTGGTCAGGAAAAGCCGAAATCTATGGCAGCCCTCACGACACTCATGACCCGCTTTTGTGTGGGAGAAGAAAACTGACTGGCTCGCAGTAATAACATATCAAAGAACCATGGTACTTTGGATACCAAGGACGGCAATAGCAGGTCACGTCGCAACAAACATAAGCGCCGCATTAACAACGATAATACCGAGGATACGGCAGTCAATGCCGGATTCCAAGGCTCTAAACCCGGTCAGCGGAAAAAGCCATTCAAACAAAGTATGCTGGGTCCGTCCAGTTTGGACCATATACTCGATAGCTCGTGTCAAATACACGGCACCCCAAAAAAGCCACCCAATCACACCAACAGGGATTGTTGGGTGTTCAAGCAGGCCGGCAAGTTAATTGCCGAAAACAAGGACAAGGGGCCACATAGCGATGATGAGGAGGAGCCCCGGCAGCCACACACCGGAGGACAGAACAGGTTTCCCCCACAAGTGCGGACGGTGAACATGATATACGCAACCCACATCCCCAAGAGGGAGCGGAAGCGTGCGCTCAGGTCCGTATATGCGTTGGAGCCAGTCGCCCCAAAGTTCAACCCATGGTCCTCCTATCCGATCACTTTCGATCGCAGGGACCATCCCACTAGTATCCGTCATGGCGGATTCGCCGCACTGGTTCTGGACCCAATCATTGACGGATTTCACCTCACTCGAGTCCTTATGGATGGCGGCAGCAGCTTGAACCTGCTTTATCAGGACACAATGCGCAAAATGGGTATAGACCCCTCAAGGATCAAACCCACAAAAACGACCTTTAAGGGCGTCATTCCAGGCGTAGAGGCCCATTGCACAGGCTCAATTACACTGGAAGTGGTCTTCAGATCACCGGATAACTTCCGAAGCGAAGAGTTAATCTTCGATATAGTCCCGTTCCGCAGTGGTTATCATGTACTGCTCGGGCGAACCGCATTCGCGAGATTCAATGCGGTACCGCATTATGCATACCTCAAGCTCAAGATGCCAGGACCTCACGGGGTTATTACAGTCAATGGAAACACAAAACGCTCTCTCCGAACGGAGGAGCACACCGCAGCCCTCGCAGCAGAAGCGCAGAGCAGCCTCTCAAGGCAATCCACCAGTTCGGCGTTTCAAGACCCGGACACCTTCAAGCGCGCTCGGAGCAATCGACAACTAGACCGCCTGGCGCGATCTGAGCTCGCGTAGCAATGCGCCCCCCACCCCAGTCCCAGCCATGCGTACACAATTACGCATTAAAAATACCATGGTCACAGGTGAGGAGGGGGGCACAACTGCGGCACGCCCCAAGACGCGGCTTAAACCGCACTAGGGGCTTCCCGTTTGGTTATTTTTCTCTTTTGCAGGACCTTAATCTCTGGAAACCCTGCCCGGCAGCACTATTGCCGAACACATGATGCAACAACCAAGGAGGCAGAAGGCTACATCACACCACGGAATTCCCAGGTGGATTACAATAACGAGCGAAATATTTGATTTAATACTATTCCTTAGCTTGCCCTTGGAAGGGACATAGTCCTACTCTTTGCTTATCGCACTATCTGTATCATTCTGCTTTAAACGCACCTTTTTGAATAAACAATGCATAACATTACGACTATTATTGCATTCTTGTTATATATATATATGTGTTCATTAATGACACCTTACAACTGTACACTTTGGTACGGCCAATACACCAGGGGCTTACGTACCCCACAATATGGTGTGAAAAGTCCGAACACTTTCACAAGTGCGGCACCCCGAACTTATAGCATTATATGCATCAACTCCGAATCATGTCTTTGGTCAAATGTTGGGTTTGCCCGGCTCCTATGTTTTGGTACCTTACGTTCTGCTCTATCGGCTAAGGTAGCGCTAGGAGAACTACTGCGATTGTGCCCCGGTTCTGCTGGGCTAAAGCACCTCAGTAGAGAAAGCTAAAACTGACTGTCATGATAAGGCGAGAGACTGGTCGCTGCTCGACAAGGTTTTCGAGTCCCTAAAGACTTATGCCGCTTAGAGCGAGGGGCCGGCCCTGTTCGGCTAAAAGGCGTGTATCGCGCCCGAATTCGGCCTTCCGAATACCAGGGGCTTCGCCGAAATTTAAAATTATAGAATTCTATGGCTAAGTGAGAGTGATAAAGCATTATTAGTCCGGTTGCCTTGTTCGTTGTGCTGAGGACCTCCCTCGAAGGACCCAAACATGGGAACAAGAGTGCTCAGGTTTATCCCGAACACCCCAACACTCGTGGCATGGGGGCAGAAGCCGAGGACTAGCCATCTCTCAGATTGGATAAACAGCCAAACAGAAGGTAATATTTTAAATTCACACAAGCGTTGCATAGCGCATATGATACAAGTTTTCATCATACAGGATATCACGAGCAAGTTTACTCAAATATTACATCCTTTGAACATTCGTCCGCTACAAGACAGGCACCCTTCAGGACACCCTCATAATAAATTTTGGGGGTGCGATGCTCCTTGCCCTGCGGCAGTCCCTCCTTGATCAGCTTCACGGCGTCTAGCTTGGCCCATTGCACCTTCATGCGGGCGAAAGCCCGGCGTGCACCTTCGATGCAGACATACCGCTTGACGACCTCCAGCCGTGGGCAAGCATCCACAAGCCGCCTCACCAGGCCGAAGTAGCTGTTCGGAAGGGCGTCGCCAGGCCACAGCCGGACTATAAAGCCCTTCATGGCCTGTTCAACCGCTTTATGTAGCTCGACCAGCTGCTTCAACTGGTCGCTCGTGGGCACCGGGTGTTCGGTCCCATTATGCTGAGACCAGAACAACTTCTCCATTAAGCTCCCCTCCTCGGCCTGGTAAAACTGTGCGGCATCCAACACGCTGCGGGGCAAATCTGCGAATGCTCCTGGAGAGCTCCGGATTCAGGTAAGTAACAGGTAATTTACTTTGACATGCTTGCTTTGCATATAGAATGCCTTACCCGCTGCTATCTTCCTCATCGCATCAATCTCCTGGAGGGCCTTCTGTGCTTCAGCCTTGGCACTCTTGGCACTTTCATGGGCGGCGGCAAGCTCGGACTCTCGCGTCTTCGAGTCATGCTCCAACCCTCATGCTTCGACACGAGAGCCTGGAGCTCTTGTTGCACCTCGCCCACCCGTGCCTCTTGCTTTTCCCGCTCGGTGCGCTCCTTGGCCGCTTTATCTTCGGCCTTGGTTAGCGCTTGCTTCAGGGTTGCCACCTCGGTCGTGGCCCCTAGCAAATATACGATGATCCTGTCATTCTGCAATCGCGTCTTCTTTTATATATACATATCTATAGATATGGTATTACTTACCCTTGTTCTCCTCGAGCTGCCTCTTGGCAAGGCCGAGCTCTTTCCTGGACCCCTCGAGGTCCTGCTTCAGTGTGGCGACCTCCGCAGTCAGTACGGCTGAGGACAGCAGCGAAGCCTGCATACGCATATTGACATACTTATATTAGACTCCTACGATATTATTTGATCCTCTGTTCGGCTTTTCTTTGTGAACACTTATAACCCACAAGTATAGGGGATCGCAACAACTTTCGAGGGTAGAGTATTCAACCCAAATTTATTGATTCGACACATGGGGAGCCAAAGAATATTCTCAAGTATTAGCAGCTGAGTTGTCAATTCAACCAAGCCTAGAAACTTAGTATCTGTAGCAAAGTGTTTAGTAGCAAAGTAATATGTCAGTGGTGGTAGCGGCAACAAAAGTAAAGATAACACAAGTAATGTTTTTGGTATTTTGTAGTGATTGTAACAGTAGCAGTGGAAAAGTAAAATAAGCGTAAACCAATATATGGAAAACTCGTAGGCACCAGATTAGTGATGGATAATTATGTCGGATGCGGTTCATCATGTAACAGTCATAACATAGGGTGACACAGAACTAGCTCCAATTCATCAATGTAATGTAGGCATGTATTCCGTATATAGTCATACGTGCTTATGGAAAAGAACTTGCATGACATCTTTTGTCCTACCCTCCCGTGGCAGCGGGGTCCTATTGGAAACTAAGGGATATTAAGGCCTCCTTTTAATAGAGAACCGGAACAAAGCATTAGCACATAGTGAATACATGAACTCCTCAAACTATGGTCATCACCGGGAGTGGTCCCGATTATTGTCACTTCGGGGTTGCCGGATCATAACACATAGTAGGTGACTATAGACTTGTAAGATAGGATCAAGAACTCACATATATTCATGAAAACATAATAGGTTCAGATCTGAAATCATGGCACTCGGGCCCTAGTGACAAGCATTAAGCATAGCAAAGTCATAGCAACATCAATCTCAGAACATAATGGATACTAGGGATCAAACCCTAACAAAACTAACTCGATTACATGATAAATATCATCCAACCCATCACCGTCCAGCAAGCCTACGATGCAATTACTCACGCACGGCAGTGAGCATCATGAAATTGGTGATGGAGGATGGTTGATGATGACGACGGCGACGAATCCCCCTCTCCGGAGCCCCAAATGGACTCTAGATCAGCCCTCCCGAGAGGTTTTAGGGCTTGGCGGCGGCTCCGTATCGTAAACGCGATGATTTCTTCTCTCTGATTTTTTTCTCATCGAAACTCAATATTTGGAGGTGGAGTTGGAGTCGGAGATGCAACAGGGGGCCCACGAGGTAGGGGGCGCGCCCTAGGGGGGGGGCGCCCCCACTCTCGTGAGAAGGGTGTGGGCCCCCTGGTCTTCATCTTTGTCGAGGATTTTTTTATTGTTTTTTCTAAGATGTTCCGTGGAGTTTCAGGTCATTCCGAGAATATTTGTTTTCTGCACATAAAACAGCACCATGGCAATTCTGCTGAAAACAGCGTTAGTCCGGGTTAGTTCCATTCAAACCATACAAGTTAGAGTCCAAAACAAGGGCAAAAGTGTTTGGAAAAGTAGATACGACGGAGACGTATCAACTCCCCCAAGCTTAAACCCTTGCTTGTCCTCAAGCAATTCAGTTGACAAACTGAAAGAAAGAAAGAAAAACTTTTACAAACTCTGTTTGCTCTTGTTGTTGTAACTATGTCAAGCCAGCATTCAAGTTTTCAGCATAGATCATAACTAACCACATTTGCAATAATTCTCAGGTCTCACAATTACTCATATCAATAGCATAATCAACTAGCAAGTCATAATAATAAATCTCGGATGACAACACTTTCTCAAAAGAATCATAATATGATATAACAAGATGGTATCTCGCTAGCCCTTTCTGAGACCGCAAAACATAAATGCAGAGCACCTTTAAAGATCAAGGACTGACTAGACATTGTAATTCATGGTAAAAGAGATCCAATCATAGTCATACCCAATATAAATTAACAGTGATGAATGCAAATGATGGCTGTGCTCTCCAGCTAGTGCTTTTTAATAAGAGGGTGATGACTCAACATAAAAGTAAATGGATAGGCCCTTCGCAGAGGGAAGCAGGGATTTGTAGAGGTGCCAGAGCTCGGTTTTGCAATAGAGATAAATTGTATTTTGAGCGGTATACTTTCATTGTCAACGTAACAACTAAGAGATGGCGATATCTTCCATGCTAAACACATTATAGGCGGTTCCCAAACAGAATGGTAAAGTTTATACTCCCCCTCCACCAACAAGCATCAATCCATGGCTTGCTCGAAACAACGAGTGCCTCCAACATACATCAGGTCCCAGGGGGAGTTTTGTTTGCAATTAATTTTGATTTAGTTTGCATAAAGCATGGGACTGGGCATCCCGGTGACCAGCCATTTTCTCGTGAGTGAGGAGCGGAGTCCACTCCTCTTGAGAATAACCCGCCTAACACGGAAGATAAGGACAACCTTTGTTGATACATGAGCTATTCGAGCATACAAAACAGAATGTTTATTTGAAGGTTTAGAGTTTGGCACATACAAATTTACTTGGAACGGCAGGTAGATACCGCATATAGGAAGGTATAGTGGACTCATCTGGAATAACTTTGGGGTTTAAGGGATTGGATGCACAAGCAGTATTCCCGCTTAGTACAAGTGAAGGCTAGCAAAAGACTGGGAAGCGACCAACTAGAGAGCGACAACAGCCATGTACATGCATTAAAATTAATAAACATTGGATGCAAGCATGAGTAGGATATAATCCACCATGAACATAAATATCGTGAAGGCTATGTTGATTTTGTTTCAACTACATGCGTGAACATGTGCCAAGTCAAGTCACTTAAATCATTCAAAGGAGGATACCACCCCATCATACCACATCATAATCATCTCAATAGCATGTTGGCATACAAGGTAAATCATTATAACTCATAGCTGATCAAGCATGGCACAAGCAACTCTGATCTCTAATTGTCATTGCAAACATGTTTATTCATAATAAGCTGAATCAAGAACGACGGGCTCATCATATTTACAAAAACAAAAGAGGTCGAGTTCATACCAGCTTTTCTCATCTCAGTCAATCCATCATATATCATCATAATTGCCTTTTACTTGCACGACCGAACGGTGTGAATAATAATAAGAGTGCACGTGCATTGGACTAAGCTGGAATCTGCGAGCATTCAATAAACAAGAGAAGACAAGGCAATATGGGCTCTGGGATAAATCAACAATAATGCATATAAGAGCCACTTCAACAATTTAATTATGGTCTTCTCCTACTGACCCCCAAGGAAAAGAAAAGAAATAAAACTATTTACACGGGAAAGCTCCCAACAAGCAAAAGAAGAACGGGAAATATTTTTGGGTTTTCTTTTTAATTATTACTACTATAGCAGAGAAATGAACTACTACTAATTTTTGGTTTTTCTTAAGGTTTAACAAACACACAAGAAGAAAGCAGGAAAAGGAAAATAAACTAGCATGGATATTACAGTGAAAAAGTATGAGCACAGACATCTAGCAATGAGTGAGTGTGAACATAAATGTAATGTCGGTGAGAAATATGTACTCCCCCAAGCTTAGGCTTTTGGCCTAAGTTGGTCTATGGCCACGGCTGGCCTGGCGGATATCCATAATAATAGTTGTTGGGGTCGTACTGCGACGAAGAATAGTTGGGATCATACTGTGATGAAGAAGAAGACTCTGACTGCCACTGGCTGACAGTCATCTCTGGATCCCAAGAATAAACAGATTGTCGTGGAGGCTCATCTTGTGGTTCCTGTTCTAGCTCCTCGACTGGTGTAGGGTTCCGGCAGGCATGAATAGCCGTCAATGGAACAAGGTATGTGCCTGCAGTCAAATCAAACAAACAAGGAGCAGGCAAGGTAATAGTCTCAGGATGATGTTTATTAAATAACAATTGATAGTTAAGCTCCCCTGCCCTATTTTTAACAATAAAATCATGTGCCACCATACTTCTATGATCTAGATAAACACGGGGCAGCACCTTTTCTTCCTTCTCAGCATGCCTAATAGGTATGTTAAAATGTGCGGCTAGGCGTGTGGCATAGATGCCTCCAAAGATGGGGCCCTTAGTACGGTTCATATTTAACCGTCTAGCAACAATACTGCCCAAACTAAAAGTGTTATCACTGTATAAACCTTGGAACAGAATAATTAAATCAGGGATACTAAGGTTTCCAGAATTTCCGCGTCCAATTAAACAACGACTAGCAAATAATGCAAAGTAACGCAAAACAGGAAAATGTATGCTAGTGATTCGTGCATCAGAAACCTTACTGGTTTCTCCTACAGTGATATTATCAATAAACACAGCCACATCACCATGATGTGGTTCTTCTGTCTTGCCCTCAAAAGGGACTAAACAAATCCGGCAGAAATCATAAAGTGACATCTCTTTATGCTCATCATATAAATGAAACTCCACCGTCGGTGGTGAGTTCCTAGAATGAAAATGAAAGTTTTGCACAAAGGTATTTGTGAGTAAGAGATACTGATTGCATTGGTCGTGGAGGAAAGCGGTGAGGCCTGCATTGTGAGCTAATTCATGAAAATCTTCATCGATACCGGCTGCTCTCAAGAAATCATCAGAAGGCCATTCACACGCCCGAATCTCCGCGGTGCGTGGAAAATTATACTTAGGCTTCGGTGCCTTTTCCTTCGAGCTTTGGCTCGATGAGCCCCTCAATAATCTCCTCATCATTTTTCTGAAATAATCTGAAATTTTTAGTAACTTCAAAACAAAAGTAAACCAAACTCAATAATAGTGATATCAACTACTCCTACAAGTCCCTAGAGCCTAAATCAAGCATTAGAACTACTTGGAACCATATAAATTTGACATGCAAGCTCAAGAACATGGTCACCTATTCAGAATAAATTTGCAAAGAATAAAGCACTAGAACAAAAACTAATTGGACCAATGGAGGAGTCACATACCAAGGAACAATCTCCCCAAGCAGTTTTGCGAGAGGTGCTTTGAGCAAGGAGATCGATAATCACAGCAAAAGTGGCTAGAACTCGTGCTTGAGTTGGTTTTTCGGGTTTGTGTGAGATAGAGGAAGAAGATGGGTGCTGGGATAAGTGGAGGAGGGCCACCGTGCGCCCACGAGGCAGGGGGGCACGCCCTATAGGGGGGCGCGCCCACCACCCTCGTAGACAGGTGGCAGCTCCTCCCCCGGTAATTTTTGCACAGTAAATCCTCAAATATTCCCGAAAAAATCATATTAAATTGGCATGGCATTCTGAGGACTTTTATTTTCGGGATATTTTTATATTGCATGGATAAGTTAGGAAACAGACTAAAAAAATACTATTTTTACTTTATTTACTATAAATAACAGAAAGTAAAGTGGGGTACAGAAGTTTGTGTTTCTAGTTTCATCCATCTCATGCTCATCAAAAAGAATCCACTAACAAAGTTGATCAAGTCTTGTTAATAAACTCGTTCCGATAATCATGAAACCGGAGAAATTTTGAATAACACTAAGTTACCTCAACGGGGATATGCACATCCCCAATAATAAGAATATCATATTTCTTCTTGACAGTAGGAAGAGGAAATTCAAAACCTCCAAATATAATCGATGGAATTTTCCAAATAGAATTGATACTATGAACTTGAGGTTGTTTCCTCGGAAAGTGTACCATATGCTCATTACCATTAACATGAAAAGTGACATTGCCTTTGTTGCGATCAATAACAGCCCCTGCAGTATTAAGAAAAGGTCTTCCAAGAATAATAGACATACTATCATCCTCGGGAATATCAAGTATAACAAAGTCCGTTAAAATAGTAACGTTTGCAACCACAACAGGCACATCCTCACAGATACCGACAGGTATAGCAGTTGATTTATCAACCATTTGCAAAGATATTTCAGTAGGTGTCAGCTTATTCAAGTCAAGTCTACGATATAAAGAGAGAGGCATAACACTAACACCGGCTCCAAGATCACATAAAGCAGTTTTAATATAATTTCTTTTAATGGAGCAAGGTATAGTAGGTACTCCGGGGTCTCCAAGTTTCTTTGGTATTCCACCCTTAAAAGTATAATTAGCAAGCATGGTGGAAATTTCAGCTTCCGGTATCTTTCTTTTATTAGTAATGATATCCTTCATATATTTAGCATAAGGATTTGTTTTGAGCACATCAGTTAATCTCATACGCAGAAAGATAGGCCTAATCATTTCAGCAAAGCGCTCAAAATCCTCATCATCCTTTTTCTTGGATGGTTTCGGAGGAAAAGGCATGGGTTTCTGAACCCAAGGTTCCCTTTCTTTACCATGTTTCCTAGAAACAAAGTCTCTTTTATCATAACATTGATTCTTTGATTGTGGGTTATCAAGATCAACAGCAGGTTCAATTTCTACATCATTATCATTACTAGGTTGAGCATCATTATGAACATCATCATTAATATTTTCATTAGGTTCATGTTCATTACCAGATTGTGTTTCAGCATCAGACATAGAAATATCATTTGAATTATCAGGTGGTTCAGCAATAGGTTCACTAGAAGTTTGCACAGTTCTATCATTTCTCTTCTTCTTCTTCTTCTTAGAAGAACTAGGAACATCAATATTTTTTCTTTGAGAATCTTGCTCAATTCTCTTAGGGTGGCCTTCAGGATACAAAGGTTCCTGAGTCATTCTACCAGTTCTAGTAGCCACTCTAACATCATAATCATTTTTCTTACTATTCATTTCATTAAGCACTTCTTTTTGAGCCTTAAGTACTTGTTCTACTTGAGTGGTAACCATAGAAGCATGTTTGCTAACAAGTTTAAGTTCACCTTTAATATTAGCCATATAATCACCCAAGCGTCTAATCATATAATAATTTTCTTTTAATTGTCTACCAAAATAAGCATTGAAGTCGTCTTGCTTAAACATAAAGTTATCAAACTCATCCAAGCATTGACTAGCAATTTTAGTAGGACGGACTTCAGCTTTATCATATCTATAGAGAGAATTTACCTTTACTACCTGTGTCGGGATATCGGGATCAGGAGGTTCTTCAGTAAATAAATAATTAAGATCATATGTTTATTCAACAAACGGTATATTAAGACCATGTATTTCTTCCATAGGAGGTAAATTCTTAATGTCTTCAGCTTTAATACCTTTTCTTTCATAGATTTCTTTGCCTCTTGCATATCTTCGGGACTGAGAAATAGAACACCTCTCTTCTACGGAGTTGGTTTAGGGATAGGCTCAGTAATGGGAGCAGGAGCTGGCTCAGGAGGTGCCCAATTATTTTCATTTGTCAACATATTATTCAATAGAATTTCAGCTTCATCCGGTGTTCTTTCCCTGAAAAGAGAACCAACACAACTATCCAGGTAATCTCTGGAAGCATCGGTTAGTCCACTATAAAAGATATCAAGTATTTCAGGTTTCTTAAGAGGATGATCAGGCAAAGCATTAAGTAACTTGAGAAGCCTCCCCCAAGCTTGTGGGAGACTCTCTTCTTTAATTTGCACAAAGTTGTATATTTCCCTCAAGGCAGCTTGTTTCTTATGAGCAGGGAAATATTTAGAAGAGAAGTAATAAATCATATCCTGGGGACTACGCACACAACCAAGATCAAGAGAAATAAACCATATCTTAGCATCACCCTTCAACGAGAATGGAAATATTTTGAGTGTATAAAGGTAACGCGATCTATCATCATTAGTGAACAGGGCAGCTATATCATTTAACTTAGTAAGACTTGCCACAACAGTTTCAGATTCATAACCATAAAACGGATCAGATTCAACCAAAGTAATTATATCAGGATCAACAGAGAATTCATAATCTTTATCAGGAACACATATAGGTGAAGTAGAAAAAGCAGGGTCGGGTCTCATTTTATCTCTTAGTGATTCTTTGTTCCATTTAATTAATAACCTCTTAAGCTCATATCTATCTTTGCAAGCAGAAATAGCAGCAGAAGATTCCATATCAAAAAGATAACCCCCAAGAATAACAGGCATATTTACATCATCACTATCATCATCGTATTCAGATTCAATAATTTCTTTTTCTCCAGCCCTAGCAATTTGTTCATCAAGAAATTCACTAAGGGGCACAGTAGTATCAGGCATAGAAGTAGTTTCATCATAAGTATCATGCATAGCAGAAGTGGCATCATCAATAACATGCGACATATCAGAACGAATAGCAGAAGCAGATGCAGGTGTCGCAAACTTACTCATAACAAAAGGTGAATCAAGTGCAGAGCTAGATGGCAGCAGATATAATTCTTGGTTTTTGGATCTCTCAAGTTCTTCATAGTGTCCAGCAGATATAAATCCCAAGTGACTCAAAGAATAGAGCTATGCTCCCCGGCAATGGTGCCAGAAATTTGTCTTGATAACCCACAAGTATAGGGGATCACAACAGCTTTCGAGGGTAGAGTATTCAACCCAAATTTATTGATTCGACACAAGCGGAGCCAAAGAATATTCTCAAGTATTAGCAGCTGAGTTTAGTAGCAAAGTAATATGATAGTGGTGGTAGTGGCAACAAAAGTAAAGGCAGCAAAAGTAATGTTTTTGGTATTTTGTAGTGATTGTAACAGTAGCAGCGGAAAAGTAAAATAAGCGTAAACCAGTATATGGAAAACTCGTAGGCACCGGATCAGTGATGGATAATTATGCCAGATGCGGTTCATCATGTAACAGTCATAACATAGGGTGACACAGAACTAGCTCCAATTCATCAATGTAATGTAGGCATGTATTCCGTATATAGTCATACATGCTTATGGAAAAGAACTTGCATGACATCTTTTGTCCTACCCTCCCGTGGCAGCGGGGTCCTATTGGAAACTAAGGGATATTAAGGCCTCCTTTTAATAGAGAACCGGAACAAAGCATTAGCACATAGTGAATACATGAACTCCTCAAACTATGGTCATGTAACACCCCGGATGTAACTTTCCCAATTTGTACTCCAACTCTTGTCGTTTCCGGCGTTATGTTATTTTATTTTCTCGGGTTCGGGTCTTTGTCTCCCTGTGTTGTTATTGTTGTCATGCATCTCGTATCATGTCATCATGTGCATTGCATTTGCATACGTGTTCATCTCATGCATTCGAGCATTTTCCCCGTTGTCCGTTTTGCATTCCGGCGCTTCGTTCTCCTCCGGTGGTCATTTCTACCTTTCTTTCGTGTGTGGGGATTAAACATTTCCGGATTGGACCGAGACTTGCCAAGCGGCCTTGGTTTACTACCGGTAGACCGCCTGTCAAGTTTCGTACCATTTGGACTTCGTTTGATACTCCAACGGTTAACCGAGGGACCGAGAAGGCCTCGTGTGTGTTGCAGCCCAACACCCCTCCAATTTGGTCCAAAACCCACCTAAGACTTCTCCATCATCTAGAGCGTTCGATCACGATCGCGTGGCCGAGAACCGCACCTCATTTGGACTCTCCTAGCTCCCTCTATGCCTATAAATAGGTCCTCCTCGAAAATCTCGGACCCCCCCTCCCCGAAACCCTAAATATCGCCTCCGCGCCGGCCGGACATTGTCCGCCCGGACCGGACGCGTCCGCGCCGCCACCGCCGCCCAATCCTGTGCCGCCAGCCGCCGCCGCAGCCCGGCGAGCCCGTAGCGGGCCCGCCCGGCCCATCGCCGCCCACGCCTCCCCGCGCTCCCCGCCATCCGAGCGCCGCCCCGCCACCTTCGCCGCGCCGCCGTGCCATCTCGTCGGCGCCGCACCGGGCCGCCGCAGCCACCGTCGACCCCAGCCTCCGCGCGTCGCCTCCGACCGGCCGCCGCCGTCCCCGACCTCATCTCCGGCCAGATCCAGACACGGGAGAGCCAGATCCGCCACCGCCGACCCCGGCCACCGCCATCTTCATCGTCTCCGGCGAGTCCGCCACTGCCTCGGTTCGCGCGCCGGGTCAAACCCTAGATCCGCACGGGGTAAATTTCTTCTAAGTCCTCAGAATTGCATATCCAAGTGCTCCTGTTCATAGCCTCGTAACTTTGCATCCGTTGCTCCGATTCATGCATATAGCATATCAAAATGTTCATCTCAGAGAGTACATCATTTCATTCCATTGCATCATTTTCATTTGAGTTCATCTTGATGCCCGAAATGCTGTTAGAAGAGGGCCACTTGAGATAATTGTCAGATCTGCTACTTCGTTTAGCTTTTTGTCATTTTTGCCATGATTATTGTGTGCATGATATGCCCTGATACTCTACATATGTTTTGTTAAGGGTTTTGTCATCTTTCCAGAGGTGCAACCCATGTATTTTTGTGATGTGTGTGGTGACTAGTACAAGCTTGCAAAGTGGTGCACTTGTTAATTCTGTTTTCAGGGACTTAGCAATTCCACCAAGTCCTTGAGCTGTTTATCTCATATGACCATATGTTCATGTTGTTTCCTAGTGATCCGTGCCTCTTTTGAGGATGATCAGTAAGGATGCTTTGTTAATCTTGTAGTGCTCTATCCATCCATGTCTTTGTTTGCATTTATGGAGTACCCTAGCTTGAGTCAATCGAGCTCTACTTTTGCTACTTTGTGAATCTGGGCAGATTGTTAACTTGTTTGCAATTTTGCCGATGATGTTGTAGTTGATCCGTGCATGCTATGCTATTGTTCTTGCCATGCCTAGCTTGCATTTTGTGTGTTCTTGATATATGTATGCTTAGCTTTTCATGAATTGCACCGTAGTGAGTGCATCGAGCTTGTAAACATGCCTACTTGATATCTGTTTTCAGCATGTGCCAGTTTTCACTAAGTCTGAGAACTGATTATGTTTTTGCTATGTTCACATGCTTGCATTTGTATTTTATGATCCCTTTTGGCTCAAGGTCACTAAGGGACTTTTGTTAAGCTCTTTGAGTAGCTCCATGAAATGCTTTACTTTGCCATGTTCAGTTCCTGTAGCATATAGTTTTGTTGCTCCGAGGAGTGCTACCTGATCTGAAATTCCAAACAAGTGTTAATTTCACTAAGTCTGAGATCTGGTTGTCATATGCATTTTTGCCATGCTTGTTTGAACCTATTAATGGATGAATTGGCCGTAGCTCAGTGCTAGACTTTTGTTAAGCATCTTGTATGCATCCCTGCCATGTATTTTGTTGTCATGTTTGGGTGCTGTAGCATGTTCATTTCGATGCATTTAGATGGCTACTTGCTGTAGATCGCAGACCAGTGTCATTTTAAATCGCTTGCCATTTCCAAACCGTAACTCCGATTCCAGCGTTCTTTATATCGTTTTCAAGCGATTTCATCTCATCTTTCCAGTGGTAAACTTGTTTTTCCAAGTTGAAACCAGGTTCTTACATTTCCTGTCATATCTTGCATATGCATCCCGCATCGCATCCCGTATAGCATATCATCATTGCTTCGTATTGTTTGTTCCTTGCACGTGGTTGATTGTGTCCTTGTTGCTTGTTTGTCTTGTTTGGGTAGAGCCGGGAGACGAGTTCGCTAACAAGGAGCCCATTGAGTTTGCTTTCGAGGATCCAGTCAACTCTGACAACTGTGCAGGCAAGATGATCATACCCTCGAAATCACTACTATCTTTGCTATGCTAGTTTGCTCGCTCTTTTGCTATGCCAATGCTACGATGCCTACCACTTGCTTTCAAACCTCCCAAATTGCCATGTGAAACCTCTAACTCACCATGTCCTAGCAAACCGTTGATTGGCTATGTTACCGCTTTGCTCAGCCCCTCTTATAGCGTTGCTAGTTGCAGGTGAAGATTGGAGGCCGTTCCTTGTTGGAACATTTATTTACTTGTTGGGATATCATTATATTGCCATGTTATTTTAATGCATATATATACTTGGTAAAGGGTGGAAGGCTCGGCCTCTCGCCTAGTGTTTTGTTCCACTCTTGCCGCCCTAGTTTCCGTCATATCGGTGTTATGTTCCCGGATTTTGCGTTCCTTACCCGGTTGAGTTATAATGGGAACCCCTTGATAGTTCGCCTTGATTAAAGCTTTTCCAGCAATGCCCAACCTTGGTTTTACCATTTTCCACCTAGCCTCTTTTCCCTTGGGTTTCCGGAGCCCGAGGGTCATCTTATTTTAACCCCCTCGCGCCAGTGCTCCTCTGAGTGTTGGTCCGACCGAGTAGACTGTGGGGCCACCTCGGGGCAACTTGAGGGTTTGTTTTACTCGTAGGATGTCTCATCTGAGTGTGCCCTGAGAACGAGATATGTGCAGCTCCTATCGGGATTTGTCGGCACATTCGGGTGGTGTTGCTGGTCTTGTTTTAACCTGTTGAAGTGTCTTGAAGAACCAAGATACCGAGTCTGATCGGAACATCTTGGGAGGAGGTCTATTCCTTCGTTGACCGTGAGAGCTTGTCATGGGCTAAGTTGGGACTCCCCTGCAGGGATTTGAACTTTCGAAAGCTGTGCCCGCGGTTATGGGCAGATGGGAATTTGTTAATGTCCGGTTGTAGATAACTTGAACCTAAAACTTAATTAAAATGAATCAATCGATTGTGTTACCGTGATGGCCTCTTCTCGGCGGAGTTCGGGAAGTGGACACGGTGTTGGAGTAATGCTTGCGCAGGTTGTTCTCTAGTTTCTCGCTTGCGCTTTGCCTCCTCTTCTCGCTCTCTTTTGCGAATAAGTTAGCCACCATACTTGCTAGTCGCTTGCTGCAGCTCCACATATATTTACCTTGCCTTACCTATAAGCTTAAATAGTCTTGATCGCGAGGGTGCGAGATTGCTGAGTCCCTGTGGCTCACAGATTACTATAACACCAGATGCATGGCCTGATGATTCTGCTCCAGGAGACGCGTTTGAGCTCAAGTGGGAGTTCGACGAAGACTCTCGATGTTACTATGTTTCCTTTCCTGATGATCAGTAGTGGTGCCCAGTTGGGGGTGATTGGGACCGTGTCGCATGTTGGGTTCTCTTTTATTTTGGTGCCGTAGTCGGGCCATGAGTGTTTGGATGATGTAATGTTATTTATGTACTTGATTGACGTGGCAATTGTAAGCCAACTATGTTATCTCCCCTTTTATTATTTATATTACATGGGAAGTTGTGAAGATTGCGTAACTTGCGACGTATGCCTTCAATGCGATTATGCCTCTAAGTCGTGCCTCGACACGTGGGAGATATAGTCGCATCGAGGGTGTTACAGGTCATCATCGGGAGTGGTCCTGATTATTGTCACTTCGGGGTTGCCGGATCATAACACATAGTAGGTGACTATAGACTTGCAAGATAGGATCAAGAACTCACATATATTCATGAAAACATAATAGGTTCAGATCTGAAATCATGGCACTCGGGCCCTAGTGACAAGCATTAAGCATAGCAAAGTCATAGCAACATCAATCTCAGAACATAATGGATACTAGGGATCAAACCCTAACAAAACTAACTCGATTACATGATAAATCTCATCCAACCCATCACCGTCCAGCAAGCCTACGATGCAATTACTCACGCACAACGGTGAGCATCATGAAATTGGTGATAGAGGATGGTTGATGATGACGACGACGATGAATCCCCCTCTCCGGAGCCCCAAACGGACTCCAGATCAGCCCTCCCGAGAGGTTTTAGGGCTTGGCGGCGGCTCCGTATCGTAAAACGCGATGATTTCTTCTCTCTGATTGTTTTCTCATCGAAACTCAATATATGGAGGTGGAGTTGGAGTCGGAGACGCAACAGGGGGCCCACGAGGTAGGGGGCATGCCCTAGGGGGGGCGCCCCCACCCTCGTGAGAAGGGTGTGGGCCCCCTGGTCTTCATCTTTGGCGAGTATTTTTTATTGTTTTTTCTAAGATGTTCCATGGAGTTTCGGGTCATTCCGAGAATATTTGTTTTCTGCACATAAAACAACACCATGGCAATTCTGCTGAAAACAGCGTCAGTCCGGGTTAGTTCCATTCAAATCATACAAGTCAGAGTCCAAAACAAGGGCAAAAGTGTTTGGAAAAGTAGATACGACGGAGACGTATCAAACACCGAACAGAGCATCAGGGGCTACTGTCTATGCGGTAATATTTTTCCTATATTTTAAACACTTACCTCAAAGCCTGTTAGAAGGCTGGCACATGCTTCAGTCAATCCGCTCTTGGCGGACTGAACCTTCTGGATCACCGCACTCATGATAGTGCAGCGCTCCTCGTCGATGGAAGCGCTGCGAAGCTCTTCCAGCAGATTGTCCGGCACCTCTGGATGGACAGAGGTCACCGGTACAGGCGTCTCGCCCCTCTTAGAAGGAGGCCGCCCGCCAGAGCCCGGAACCACTGGAGGTTCTGGCGTGGTGTTCGGCTGAGGGCCGAACTCGGAGCTCTCAGGGGCCTTGTCCCCTCGGCTCCCGGAGTCCGGGAGGCCACCTTGAGGCGCCTCCGGGACTGTCTCCCCTCGACCCGGTGCCTCGTGATACAGCACCTCGGCGTCGTTAGTAGGATGAGGGGAGGTGGCGGTCGGGACTGGATCGCTATCCATGTCCGACGAGCCCAGGGAGCCGTCCGATGATACATCGATACTGGCTCGCGGCGGCCTGCATAATCATGTTCAGCGTTAGGGAAAGCAGTGCGACAAAGGAATGCTATGAGTTACTCTGGTATCCGAATACTTACGATCTCCCTAGGGGCTTGGCCCTGGGCAACCACTCGTCTTCGCCTTTGTCGGCGGTGGTGGGACTGTCCAAAAGGAGAGTCCTTCCCTTCTTGGACCCTTCGGCCCCCTCGGTTGGGGCGGCCTTCCTTTTCTTGTCTCCCCTGCCTAGAGGGGGAGCATCTTCTTCTTCCTCCTCGTCTTCGGGGGAGGAGTGTGCCACAGAGTCATCGGACAATGAGTCCGATAACACCTGGCGCCGGGAACTCTTTTGGGTTCCCTTGGCCTTCTTGGTCTTCTCTGGCACCTTGTAAGGAGCCGGAGTCAGCATCCCCGTCAGGAGAGCGTTTGCTGGGCCTTCGGGCAAAGGAGCCGGACAGTCGATCTGTCCAGCCATTTCCTGCCAGTCCTGTCAAAGGAACGGGAGCTTAGATCCCGCATAGAGTCAAACTATGTAAAACAAGTATCTTGTAAGAGGTAAAACAGCTTACCGCGCTGGCTTGGTGCTTCACGCAGGATCCGGGATCCTCGGTAGTAGGAGGAGGAACCTCGGCGCCCTTGAATAGCACCTTCCAGGCATCCTCATGTGTTGTATCGAAGAGCCTGTTCAGAGTTTGGTGCTGCGCCGGGTTGAACTCCCACAAGTTGAAGGCCTGTTGTTGACACAGGAGGATCCGGCGGATGAGCATGACCTGGACTACGTTGATGAGTTTGAGCTTCTTGTTCACCATGTTTTGAATACATGTTTGGAGTCCGGACAGGCCCTTCTCTTTCCAGGAGGTGAGCCGCGTGGGGGTGTCAGATCGGAACTCGGGGGTCGCTGCCCATGCAGGGTCACGCAGCTCGGTGATGTAGAACCACCCCGATTGCCACCCCTTTATGGTTTCCATGAAGGAGCCCTCGAGCCATGTAACGTTGGGCATCTTGCCCACCATGGCGCCTTCGCACTCTGCCTGGCGGCCGCCCACTACCTTCGGCTTGACATTGAAGGTCTTCAGCCATAAGCGGAAGTGGGGCTTGATGCGGAGGAAGGCCTCACACACGAAGATAAACGACGAGATGTTGAGGATGAAGTTCGAGGCCAGATCATGGAAATCCAGGCCGTAGTACAACATGATCCCCCGGATGAATGAGTGGAGAGGGAATCCTAGTCCACGGAGGAAATGGGTAAGGAACACTGCCCTCTCATGGGGCCCGGGGGTGGGGATGAGCTGCCCCTCATCTGGGAGCCGGTGCGCGATGTCGTCGGGCAGGTATCCAGCTCTGCTCAGCTTCTTGATGTTTCCCTCCATGACGGAGGAGACCATCCACCTGCCTCCCGCTCCGGACAAGGTTGGAGAAGGTTGAGGTCGGAAGTCGGGACTTGGGCGCTAGAGCACGAGTGTGTGAAAACGGATGAGCAAAGGAGGAAGAAGGCGTGGATGAAAAGGTGAATCCTTATCCCTTTATATGGGCGGACGAAACTATGCGTACCCACTAGCCTGGTAAAACTCGCTTATCCCCCAAGCGCCGTAATCGATGGCGCGGTTGGGTTACCCATGCCCGTATTGATGAGAATCCCGTGATAAGGGGACACGATCTCTGCTTTGACAAGACGTGTCAAAAAACTGACTCGCCTTATGTGCGGGGCTAGTTAAAGGAAATGGTTCGAATAATCACCGGGCCATGACATAATGTCGTGTTGCCAAAACAAGTCAACAAATTGGATTTGTGGAAATACTATTCTCTCTATGGTGGTATGTGGAACTTATTTTGCAGGGTCGGACACTATCCTTATATTCAAATTCTTCCGTGGTATATTCAGAGGAGGAACCCGCCTTGCAATGCCGAAGACAATACTACGCGCCGGAATCATCATCATTGAAAGCCTGGTTCAGGGGCTACTGTGGGAGTCCTGGATTATGGGGTCTCCGGACAGCCGGACTATCTACATTGGTCGGACTGTTAGACTATGAAGATACAGGATTGAAGACTTCGTCTCATGTCCGGATGGGACTCTACTTGGCATGGAAGGCAAGCTAGGCAATACGGATATGTGTATCTCCTCCTTTGTAACCGACCTTGTGTAACCCTAACCTCTCCGGTGCCTATATAAACCGGAGGGGTTTAGTCCATAGGACAACATACAATCATACCATAGGCTAGCTTCTAGGGTTTAGCCTCTCCGATCTCGTGGTAGATCTACTCTTGTACTACCCATATCATCAATATTAATCAAGCAGGACGTAGGGTTTTACCTCCATCAAGAGGGCCCGAACCTGGGTAAAACATTGTGTCCCCTGCCTCCTGTTACCATCCGCCTTAGACGCACAGTTCGGTACCCCCTACCCGAGATCCGCCGGTTTTGACACCGACAGGTGCCTTGGGCATCCCCAAGCTTAGGCTCTTGCCACTCCTTATTCCATAGTCCATCAAATCCTTACCCAAAACTTGAAAACTTCACAACACAAAACTCAACAGAAAATCTCATAAGCTCCGTTAGTATAAGAAAATAAATCACCACTTTTGGTACTGTTATGAACTCATTCTTTATTTATATTGGTGTAATATCTACTATATTCCAACTTCTCTATGGTTCATACCCTCCGATACTACCCATAGATTCATCAAAATATGCAAATAACACATAGAAAACAGAATATATCAAAAACAGAACAGTCTGTAGCAATCTGGATATTTATAATACTTCTGTAACTCCACAAATCCTGAGAGATTTGTTTATTAATCTTCTACAAAAATAATCTGTATTTTCTCACGCTTCTGTTAAAAATGAGAATTGTTTTCCTGTGCACAAAAGTTTCTGTTTTTCAGCAAGATCAAATCAACTATCACCATAGATCATCCCAAAGGTCTTACTTGGCACTTTATTGAAACAAAAGCTATAAAACATGATTACTACAGTATCTTAATCGTGTGAACACACCAAACCAATAGGGGTAAATATTGGGTTGTCTCCCAACAAGCGCTTTTCTTTATTGACTTTCTAGCTAGGCATGATGATTTCAATGATGCTCACATAAAAGACAAGAATTGAAATATAAAGAGAGCATCATGAAGCATATGACAAGCACATTTAAGTCTAACCCACTTCCTATGCATAGGCATTCTGTGAGCAAACAATTCATGTGAACAAGAATCAGCTTGCATAGGAAGGTAAAGCAAGCAAAACTTCAAAACTTTCAACACATAGAGAGAAAACTTGATATTATTGCAATTCCTACAAGCATATATTCCTCCCTCATAGTAATTTTCAGTAGCATCATGAATGAATTCAACAATATAACCATATATAGCAGCCAGACCTCAAATAGTCTGATCTCTGTGTATAAGTGTCATCCTTGTATCGGTAATGCTGACACACACATTACTTGAAGGATTTATAATAGAGTGGCAATCACACACTTATTACATCGAATGTCTCAAAAGAGAACTTATTACAATAAATATGGCTTAAGACCATCTAATACAATAACAGCGGAAGGCTTGGAAGATAAAGTGAGTCCATCAACTCCAACGGCATCACTGAGTGAAAGACCACTACCTAAGGCTCCTTACTCTTGTCTGAAAAGTCTGCAACATGATATGTTGCAGCCCAAAAATGGGCCAGCACATAGAATATGCTAGCAAGGTAACACAAGAGAATAATGAACAGAATAAAGCTATCACTATATGCATATATGGCTGGTGGAGGCTGTATGGTTGATATGTTTTGTGTAAAGCCTATTTTTCCCTACTGCAAAGGAATATATTTTATTTAACTACAATTTTTTTGAAAACATTGAGAATGGTAAACCCCATCTCAATCCCAATTAAAAGTAATCATTAACCCAAACAAAATTATATAATTAAGAGTGATGAGATCCACATGATAATCCAAGAACTAGATACTCAAGATGTCCATAACCAAGGACACGGCTAACCATGATTAGTTTGTACACGCTGCAGAGGTTTGTGCACTTTTCCCCACAAGACTCGATCTCCTCCATTGGATTTCTCGCACTACATAATGTTTGAGAAACGGATGACCGAGACACAGTCTTTCGGAAGCGTTAGCACCTTACGATGGGTAGATCGGTACACCTACATCCCCTACATCTGCTAGTCTACCACTGTAAGAGTTCACACAACTTAATCAACTATGCTAGAGCCCATAATAGCATGTGGCTGCACACGGAAGTTTCCAGTATGATGGTGCTCCTACCCCCCACCCCGGCGATCTCCACCCCCTTCCGGCGATCTCCACCCCTAGCCACTAAATCCTAGTTCCCTTCCAGTAGATCTCTTCGGTGCTTCGAGATCTACACGTTCATAACCATCTTCAATGGGTTCCATGGAGGGTTCCACCCTTGGTTTGGACTTCTCCAAGGATTTGGCTTTTGCGGAGAAGGTTTTCCAATCTATGGTCTTTTCGGTGCACCCCATGGAAGACTCGTACATCTTCACCATGGTGGTCTCGTTTGGACACCACAATTTTCGTTTAAACAAAGATTCCGTGGCCGCGGCTCTGGAGGCAGCTATTGGTGGTTCGGGCATTGATCTCATGGTTTTTCTGATAAAAGATAAGGTATTTGGATTTCAAGTCTCTTGCAAGGTTGTTGCCATGATTATTCTTCGCCTTCGGTCTTTTTCTTGCGAACAATTCAAATGTTACTTTCATCTATGGAGTAACGGTGGTCCTAATTGGAATCGTGAGTTCAAGATCTGGAATTTGGAGTGTGATGCTGAGTGGATCCTGGTGAGTCCCTCAAAAAGACGTGCTGCCCTTGGGGTTTTAGCCCTGCATTCTAAGCCATCTAAGTCTTCTTTCAAATCCTCTCGTTCAATTGGCAAAAAGCTTTCATTTGCAGTTTTTTCAAAACTATGGTGCTTGCCAGGGCTATCGTTATCCAGCTATGGAAAATTGGATTCGTACTGTTGAAGATGCGGGTTATTCGATTCCCTCTCATGAGAGGGTTATTATTCGTCCAACATTACCGGCGACTCTCAGGTGGACGTCGGCGAGGCCATCTATCTCGTTTGGTATGGTTCATGATCTTCTGCCTCCTGCTGATTGCACGCCACCAATCTCGGGCGGGAATTCTGTTCCTTTGAATGAGGACGAACCATGCCATAATGGGCCAGCCTCTGTGACTACTGCGGGCCTTGATCAGCCCTCGTCTTCTTCTGAGTTGGGCCGGGCTAGGCCGGTTTCCTCTGGGGAGCAGCTGCATATCCCCTCGTCTCAACAAGCCAGGGAAGATTTTGATAATTTAATTTCTGATATGGTCGACGAAATTTCTACGTGTTAGAAGTGCCTTGAGAAGGGTCATTTTGCCCCTGCATGTACATCTAAGCTTTGGTGTATCTCTTGCCTCCGGTCTGGTCACGTCAAAAAAGATTGCAACAAGTTTGCTAGAATCTTGGGGCTCGTATGGCAAGCCAAACCCGTTAACGCTCCATCTTCCGAGGCGCGCTGCGGGAATATCTCTCTGACATCTCTTTTACCAAGCTTGGACCTCCCTTGCACTTCCGCATTTACGCCGTCGTCCAGTTCCATCAGCCCCGGCCCCAAGACACCATCGGCCTCGCCGCCTGCAACCCCCCCACCTCTCCACTCGCCGTCCTTGGAGGCGGAGCTCCCGGCTTTGATGGCAAACTTCCATTTGGATCCCCTGCTGTACGTGCCTGCTGGTCACCACATCGTTGATGGTGGGGAAGATCGACTACCACCAACCTTTTTGATGCCACATATCCCAATTGTGCACCGTCATGAGGAGTTCATGCTTGCGGAGGTAATGCCTATTCCTCAGCCAGATGAGATTGGTGCTGCTAGAGAAGAAGTAGTGCAGTGGTTGCAAGGGCATGGTGTTCTTGTTAGGTCAACACAGCCTTGAATCCGTTCGGTTGGGCTCTTTGAGCTTCGGGATGCCGCGGTCAGGTTTTCTTTGCTGCAACTTCCGCCTCAGCCACTGGGGAATGACCGATTTGTGCGATTTATGAAGCACGACGAGGGCGAAACTTTTCATGGAGTTCAGGGTTTTCGTCAGGGGCTACTTATGTTTCTTGGCATTCCGTTGGACCTTCGCAACACTGAATGCATCAGGGCAGCTGTGAATACTTTTGGCAAGTTTCATCACTGGGTCAGTGAGGACCCATATATGGTTCGTTCTCTGGTATTTGCTTCATTCCCAGAGGATATCCTTGTGCCACGTGATGTGGTATTCATGGATTATGCGGCTTATGGTGGTGCTCGGGTTTCTTGGACTGCACCTCTATATATTTTGGGTGCGAACTTTGCTGAGCACATGCCCCAGGACGAAGATTAGATGCCCATCAATGGCAATCCGCATCCAGTTCCTGGCGTTCCTTTCCCCGAGCTGCCTTCGTTTAATCTTCCTGCCTACCTTGCCTTGGGGTGGAATGCAGTCCCTCCTCCGCCGCCAGAGCCTGTGATCAATGAGGTGGCTGGTGACAATTGGGGGAATTGGAATGACAATGTGGAACCTAAACCTGTACAAGATCAAGAATCAATGGTGGTGGATCTCTCCACCCAGCCCAGCTCTGCTGCTGACCAGGATCCACGCATTGTCGTGGTGGAGGATGATTTGTCTGAAGCACCTGTGTTGCCTTTGGTTAATGAAGATGCAACTAATAATTGGGCCATTGTTGTCTATCAGCCTCCTGCTGTCAGGGAGGAGATTGTTCTGCATGCGATTCCTTTTGGGCCTCCTTTGCCCCCGGATATGGTTTGGAGGAGATCTTTTGAGAGCCTTCTACAAGCTCCAGTAGCTTTCTCTGTTCCCAGGACAGTTCTGCTGCAATCTCTGTCGCCGGTTGTTCTGTCTAAGAGGAGTTGGGATTTGGCTTTCAGCGATTCAGACCTGCCACGCCTTACCTGGAGAGAACAGGAGCTAGCTAGGCCTGTTGCCAGGGCACTTTTTTTTGATCATGTTGATGTGCAACCTATGCAAGTTTCCCCCCCCCTCCTGCTGCGGTTAGAGCTCGCAGGCCGCGGAAAACCTTGGCGCCAACTCCAATTGTAGACACCGTAGTTAGACGCTGCACCAGAAGCTTGGCTCAGCGTGATGGATTCAAGCCCACCTTCCAGGAGCTCACACTACAGCCCAAGAGAAAGAAGCCCAAGGCTAAGCCTTTCACGGCCCAGATGCACGATGAGCCTGCTTCTGAAGGAATTCCTCCTGCAACTCCTGTCAGTCAACTCCAAGAAGTTGGGCGTGAGCTTGAAATTGATGCTGCTTTGCTCTCTGTGGATGCACTTATGGTGGACCCACTTGCTGTTGCTTCGCCTAAGCATGATGATTAGAGGGTCCTTGGCATGTTGGGTTTCGCAAGCCCTTAACTCTGCTTTATCTATATTTTTAGGCAGTACTCTACTTCATGAACTTTGGTGTGTGTTAATGTTGGGTTGGACTAGATTGTGCTCTTTTGGACATGTGGTATTGTGTGCCATGGGTTTGTGGACTTTATCTTATGTTATAATGAGTAATATTTGTAGAAACTGGAATATTCTTTGCTGGAATGTAAGAGGCCTGAATTCTGATGCTAGACAGAGGGTTGTTAGGCAGAAAATTGAGGAAAGCCAATGTTCAATAGCCTGTCTGCAAGAAACAAAATGCACTTCTTTTGACTCTAGGTCAATCAAATCTTTCTGCCCCAAAAGATTTGACTCTTTTGTCTGCTCTCCTTCTATTGGAGCTTCTGGAGGAATTATTGTGGTCTGGAATTCTTCTGTTTTTAGTGGCACCGTAATTGAAGTGCAGCAGTTTGTTGTGGTTGTTCAGTTTACTTCCACGCAGAAAAATGAATCTTGAACTCTTGTTGCTGTTTATGGCCCTTGTCAGGATGAAGCCAGGGACAACTTTGTTAATTGGTTATATAACCTGGCTATACCTCTCAATGAGCACTGGTTGTTACTTGGCGATTTTAATTTCCTTCGGTCTGTGGATAATAGAAACTTACCTGGTGGGGACATAAATGACATGTTCATTTTCAATGAGATTATTGGTCACCTGGGCCTCCTTGAACTTCCAATCAAAGGCAGATCCTACACATGGTCCAATATGCAAGATACCCCACTTCTTGAGCAGCTAGACTGGTTCTTTACTTCTGTGGACTGGATTTCTGATTATCCTATGACTGAAGTTCTGCCCTTGGCTAGGACTGCATCGGATCATGTGCCTTGCTTAGTATCCATTAAGACTTCCATTCCAAAATCAAATCTCTTTAGGTTTGAAAATTACTGGCTAGAACTTGAGGGTTTCATGGACTGTGTTGAATCTTCTTGGAATCAGCCCTCTCAGAAAACACACATAACTGCTAAAATTGCAGACAAATTTAAATGTTTGAGAATGTGCCTTAAGAGGTGGCAAATGAATGTTTCCAAATTGAGATTATTGATCATCAAATGCAATCATGTCATTTTCCTTCTGGATGAAATGGAGGAGTGGAGGCCTCTTTTTATTCAGGAGAACAGCTTTAGAAGAATTGTCAAAACCCATTTGGAAAAGCTTCTGCACTTGCAGTTTCTGTACTGGAAAAAGAGATGCACTATCCGGTACTTTAAGGTGGGGGGAGAGAACACCAAATTCTTCCATGCTATGGCCACTGAGAGGCATAGGAGGAACTCTATAGCTAGTTTGAGGCTGCCTGATGGATCTGTAGTCTCTGATCACTCCCAAATGGCGGGAATTATCTGGAGTTGCTTTAAGAATAGAATGGGCACCTCTAGAGGGATTGTGATGGGTTTTGATTTGTCCTCACTTATTTCACCTGTGTCTAGCCTTGAGGTGCTCACTAAGCCTTTTGAAAAGGAGTAAATGGACAATGTGGTCAAGCATATGCCTGTGGATAAAGCACCTGGTCCTGATGGATTCAATGGCCTGTTTTTTAAGAAATGCTGGCACCTAATTTCTAAGGATTTTTATGAGCTGGCACAGGCTTTTTATGAAGGAACTGCTGTCTTGGAGAACATCAACAGTTCTTTTATTACTCTTGTGCCCAAAAACCTATCACCTGAGGAAGTGGGGACTACAGGCCTATCTCTCTCACTAGTATGGGGCTTAAATTTCTGTCCAAAATGGCTGCAAATAGATTCCAAGATATAATTATGCAGTGCATTCACAAGAACCAATATGGTTTCATTAAGACCAGAACAATCCAGGATTGTCTGGGTTGGACATTTGAATATTTGCACCAATGTCACCAGTCAAAGACACCCATAGTAATTCTCAAATTGGATTTTGAGAAGGCTTTTCACTCTGTTGAGCATGAAGCTATCTTTCAAATTCTAAGGTATAAGGGCTTTAATGCTAAGTGGATTCTCTGGATGAAGCAGCTCCTTGCCACTTGTACTTCTTCTGTTTTGCTTAATGGGGTCCCTGGGAGGAAGTTTGTTTGTAAAAAAGGAGTTAGACAGGGTGCCCCTGTATCTCCTCTGCTCTTTGTCATAGCTGCTGATCTGCTCCAAACAGTGATTAATGATATGTTTAGGAAAGGAATTCTTCACCTACCTATACCTTGCCATGATACAGATTACCCTGTGATCCAGTATGCTGATGATACATTGATCATCCTCCCTGTAGACAGGGTTCAGCTTCTGGCTCTGAAGGATATGTTAAAGGTGTTCTCTCAGTCCACTGGTCTGGATGTCAACTATCATAAGTCATTTATTATTCCAATCAATGTTGACTCTGCTGTAATGGAGGATTTAGCTGCTGCTTTTGGTTGCAAAATTGGTAAAATGCCATTTACATATCTTGGATTACCTGTGGGGACCACAAGGCCCAAAATGGTAGACTTCATGCCACTGGTTGACTGTATGGAGAGAAGAATGACTGCCAGTTCTTCTTTCCTTAACCAAGGTGAAAGGCTGCAGTTCCTTAACTCTGCTCTATCTTCAATGCCAATATTCTTTTTGTGTAGTCTTGCTCTCCCAGCTGGTATTCTCAAGCAGTTGGAAAGAATCCAAAGGCAGTGTTTGTGGAGAAAGCATAGAGATGAGCCAGCACCATCTCTTGCTGCTTGGGAACTCATATGTAGGCCAAAGAACAAAGCAGGTCTTGGTATTCTTAATCTGGGGGTTCAGAATGTGGCTCTTCTTATCAAGCATGCCAGTAACTTCCTGAACAAACGAGATATTCCTTGGGTATCTCTAGTTTGGGATTCATACTATTTTGAAAGAATGCCCCAGGGAACAAATGATTGTGGCTCCTTCTGGTGGAGGGATATTTGTAAAGTCATGCAGCATTTTAGGGACTGCTCCTGGGTGCAGATCAATGAAGGGGACACTGCTCACTTTTGGTCTGATAATTGGAACCTTGGCTCTAAAGTATCTAGTCTGCAAACAAGATTCCCAAGGCTTTTCTCTTTTGCCAAGGACCCCTGGGTCTCAGTTAAGGAAATTTTCAATACCCAGGATATGCACCAACTTTTCCACCTTCCCTTATCTGCTCAGGCTTTTGATGAGTTAAACCTGATAAAGGATTTGATGGATTCACACAACAGAGACCCCGGTTCGAGGGATCTTTGGTTCTGGCAGGGCTCTTCCAAGATTTTCAAGCCCAAGATGTTTTACTCCCACACATTTGTGTCTGAGTCCTTCAATACTTTGCTTTGTTGGATTTGGAAATCCTCCTGTACTCTCAAGATCAAGGTCTTTGCTTGGATGCTTATTATGGACAGGTTGAACACCAAGGATATGGTTGAGAGAAGGCACTGGCACATGGAAGATGGAGTCCATTGTAGGCTCTGCCCCTTGCAGGCTAGAGAAACCAGGGATCACTTATTCTTCAACTGCAATTTCAGTATAAGGGTTTGGAATTATCTACAGATTGATTGGTCTGTTGGCACCTCCATGATTGAGCTGGTTACCCAGGCAAGGAGAAGTTTTGATAGGCCTTTCTTCTCTGAAGTGGTATTCATTGCTTGCTGGAATATTTGGATCATCAGAAATGCCAAAGTATTCAGAAATGAGAGGGCTAGTTTCAATAAATGGAGGTTTGCTTTTGGGCATGATATTAGCCTCATGCAGCACAGAATCAAATCTAAGGATGACCTGCTCAAATGGATCTCTTTCCTCCCCCCTTAAGCTAGTTTTGTAAGACTCTCTTTTATACCTTGTACTCTGGTTACTCCTTGTAATCAACTTGTTGTATCTGTTATTTATTTCAATAAAGTTTTGATCTGCTGTGGGGGTTTTGCCCCATAGTTCACAGTCAAAAATAATAATCTTATGATCCCTTTGAGCCTGGGTGGCAGTCCATAGGAGAATCATACGGTACCCCGGGATTTCCAAAAAAATACAGGCAATCACTGGGTTCTCCAGGTGCCTCAATCCACCCAGATGTGTATTAAAGTTGCCACCTTAAGTTAACCATTAATTAACAACTCATATCTGTCATGGATACGCTCAAACCCAAACCACGTCTACAAGCATAGCATAACAATATAAGAAACGTAAAAGTAACTCCCAGGGTTTGATAATAAACAGGGTAATATGTTCCTACCTCATCAACTACTTCCCAACCCACAATTTAATTCAGATCCTAACCATGCAATGTTTGAGGGTTGATCTAATGCGATAAAACTGGGTAGTAAGAGGTATGATCAAAGTGTTACCTGCCTTGCTGATGATCCGCGAAACCTAGAGACTCATAGTAGAACGCTTCGCACTCCGGGTGTTCTATCGCAAACAAACAAGCATACAAAAAGCAATCAAGCAAGGGCACGGGTAAAACTCGAATAAGAGATCTAACCAGAAAGTTCAACTTAAGAACTTCGATTTGCAAAAAAAAATCAAATCAAATGAAGCAACAAAACTCAAACGGCCAAAGAAACAGGCTTCATTTACTAATCTGGACTAAAGTCAAATTTTACAGTAGCAAAAACTTGTTTAAGTTGATTAAACGGAAAGAAGGTTTCAATATGAAACTCTAGGCGTTTGAATAGCCTGATTCCGTTACACGAGCGAAAAGTTATACTAAAATGAAAATCGAATCAGAAATCGCGATCGAAAATAATCGCGAAAAATCCGAGAAAAAGAAAAACTAACGAGCAGGCTAACGAACGAACGTTTGCTGTCTGCGGCTAAATGGTGAAAACCATTCGCTAAAACGAACGTAAAAACGGGCGTTCGCTAAATAACTAAACCAGAAAAATAAACCGAACCGGATCTAAAAAACGGATCTAGGGTTTTCAAAAAAAATTGTTTTCTCACGAAAACTGAGGTAAGTACCTCGAGGTCCGGCGGGGGGTCCGGCGAGGGTCCGGTGCTCCGGCGCGGCGGCATGGGGCGCGGCACGACGACGGGTGGCAGGCGGCGCGACGCGGATCGGGGTTAGGGTTAGGGTTAGGGCGCGGTGGTGGCTTGGGCTGGTCAGGGGCTCGGGGCTGCTGCTTATTAGGGCCGGCCCGAGGAGTCCTGGCCGCTTACGGCCCGGAGTCAGTTCGCCTCTTTTTTTTTAAATAATTCTGATGCTCAGAAAGTAAAAGAAAAGAAATACTAAACGGGCTCCAAAAATCTCGAAATAAATTTTCCCGTCCTCTAAAAATAAGCCGGACAAGGTGAACATTTATTTGGGCCTAAAATGCAATTTTTAAAAACACTCTTTTTTCCTAATTCAAATAAAATAGCAATAAAACTCCGAATAAAATTTTTATTTGATTTTAATATTAAATCTTCGATATTTCTCTATTTTGAGGAAGTCATTTATCCTCTCTCTTTTATTTTTATTAAAGAAATAATCGAAGAGTAAATAAT
Organism: Triticum aestivum; assembly: GCF_018294505.1. Lineage (NCBI taxonomy): Eukaryota > Viridiplantae > Streptophyta > Magnoliopsida > Poales > Poaceae > Triticum > Triticum aestivum. Next base: position 136,843,248 of record NC_057812.1, read on the forward strand.
TAAAATCAAACGATCCTCTTTTCAATTCGAGAAAAACTCGAATATGAAAATAACAAAATCCCCAACTCTCTCCGTGGGTCCTTGAGTTGCGTAGAATTTCTAGGATCAATGAAAATGCAATAAAATATGATATGCAATGATGATCTAATGTATAACATTCCAAATTGAAAATTTGGGATGTTACAAACCTACCCCCCTTAAGATGAATCTCACCCTCGAGATTTGGGTTGGCTAGAAAATAGGTGAGAGTGGTCCTTCCGTAGGTCTTCCTCCCGTTCCCAGGTGGCTTCATCTTCGGCATGCTGACTCCACTGAACTTTGCAGAACTTGATTACCTTGTTGCGTGTAACACGGTAGGCAAACTCAAGTATCTTAACTGGTTTCTCCTCATACGTCAAATCGCTATCCAACTGAATCGCCTCCAAGGGCACTGTATCTCTTAATGGTATATCGGCCATCTCAGCATGACACTTCCTCAGCTGTGAAAAATAAAACACATCATGAACTCTGATACGTCTCCAACGTATCTATAATTTTTGATTGCTCCATGCTATATTATTTTCTATTTTGGATGTTTATGGGCTTTATTATACATTTTTATATATTATTTTTGGGAATAACCTATTAACCCAGAGCCCAGTGCCAGTTTCTGTTGATGTATGTCTTTAAAGATTTGAGAACACTTGATGTATGTCTTGCCGTGCGTATCTGTGGTGACAATGGGATACCACATGATTCACTTGATGTATGTTTTGGTGATCAACTTGCGGGTTCTGCCCATGAACCTATGCATATGGGTTGGCACATGTTTTCGTCGTGATTCTCCGATAGAAACTTTGGGGCACTCTTTGAGGTTCTATGTGTTGGTTGAATAGATGAATCTGAGATTGTGTGACGCATATCGTATAATCATACCCATGGATACTTGAGGTGACATTGGAGTATCGAGGTGACATTAGGGTTTTGGTTGATTTGTATCTTAAGGTGTTATTCTAGTATGAACTCTAGGGCTGTTTGTGACACTTATAGGAATAGCCCAACGGATTGATTGGAAAGAATAACTTTGAGGTGGTTTCGTACCCTACCATAATCTCTTCGTTTGTTCTCCGCTATTAGTGACTTTGGAGTGACTCTTTGTTGCATGTTGAGGTATAGTTATATGATCCAATTATGTTATTATTGTTGAGGGAACTTGCACTAGTGAAAGTATAAACCCAGGCCTTGTTTCAACACATTGCAATACCGTTTACGCTCGCTTTATCATTAATTACCTTGCTTTTTTTATAATTTCAAATTACAAAAACCTTTATCTACTATCCATATACCACTTGTATCACCATCTCTTCGCCTAACTAGTGCACCTATACAATTTACCATTGTATTGGGTGTGTTGGGGACACAAGAGACTCTTTGTTATTTGGTTGCAAGGTTGCTTGAGAGAGACCATCTTCATCCTACGCCTCCTACGGATTGATAAACCTTAGGTTATCCACTTGAGGGAAATTTGCTACTGTCCTACAAACCTCTGCACTTGGAGGCCCAACAATGTCTACAAGAATAAGGTTGTGTAGTAGACATCAAGCTCTTTTCTGGCGCCATTGCCAGGGAGGTGAGTTCTTGAAGGTATATCTTTAGATCTTGCAATCAAGTCTTTTAGTTTCTTGTTTTATCACTAGTTTAGTTTATAAAAGAAAATTACAAAAAAAAATATGGAATTGAGTTTGCCTCATACGCTTCATATTTTTAATATCTTCCGTGAGCATTCTATGGAAAAGTGAGCTCCGTAGGTTTGGCATAAAATGCTTGGCATAAAATGCTTGGCATAAAATGCTTGGCATAAAATATGAAGCGTACAAGTTGGTTTGGCTTGGCATATACTAGAAGAAGAATTACATAGAATGCTTGGCATAAAATATGTGAATGATGAGCATGATTGCAATGTTGTTAGTATGAATTCTTTGAATATCCATGATACTAATGATGATTGCACTAGTTATGATGAAAATGTCTCCTATAAACATGTCAACTTTTGTGGAGTGCATTGGGTTTGTAAGTACACCCCAAATAGGGAAGATAGATATTGCAAGAAACTAAATTGTTTCAAGAAAGGATAGATGAATGTGCTGAAAATTTAAATTATCTTGGCCATACTTGTGAGCTTTGCAATGAACATGATCATTTTGGTACCCAATGCAGATTGTTTCATGATCGTATCGTGTCCAAAAATTGTGATGACTTGATTTCCCTTGCACATCATAATGAACTTAGTTTTCTCTTGGGTTATGAAGAAATGAAACGTATAACTAAGGATATTCCATAATTTGCCCTTGATAGAGTTCTTCATTTTGATCTAGAGGAAATTTATATGTATTGTGCGGTGAATTTTATTGAAAATCCTTATATTGCCAACTACATAAAGAAAAGAAAACAAATAGAAGATGAAGATAATACTAATGAAAGGGAAGAGACTTCCCAATATCCTCCTATTATTTCTTATGATGAATCAGGTAACGAGGAGGAGCCTCCTATTCAACGAATCTCATTAATAAGGAGCTCCAAAAAGAGGATTGAACCCACACATGATGTGGTTAAGAAGAAGAAAATAAAAAGTAAGAGAGGTAAAAAGATATCTCTCCCAAATAATGCTGCTCCTATTACTATTGTGCCTCATGAAAATATAATTGTGGAAGATACTGATACTTCTTATGATCTTGAAAATCTTTTTGGCACTTGCTTGGAAGAATATGATAATTGCTATACTATTGGTGCTATCCACATTATTAATGACGAGAGTGATTATGCTTATGATATGAAAAGGCCCAATCTTGGGGATGCTACGTTTAATGAAGATGATATTTTTAGTCTCCCAAGTTTTGATATGCAAATTTATAATGATGATAGCATGCCTCCTACTTATGACGATTATTGTGATGATACTTATGCTATAAAAATAGTGATTATATTTATAAAACTTGTCATGATTATGGTTACCCCTTTTCTGAATATTACTCTTTTAATGTGGAAACTATTTATAGTATTCAAGTCTCTTATGATACTCCCACTATCCCGAATGAGAAGAATTTTGCTTATGTGGAGAGTAATAAAAATTCTATGCTTATGCATCATGAAAATAATGCTTTAGGTGCTGGTTATATTGTTGAATTCATTCATGATGCTACTGAAAATTATTATGAGGGAGGAACATATGCTTGTAGGAATTGCAATAATATTAAGTTTCCTCTCTACGCGCTTAAAGTTTTGAAGTTATGCTTGTTTTACCTTCCTATGCTAGTTGATTATTGTTCCCATAAATTTTTTGATCACAAAATCCCTATGCATATGAAGTGTGTTGGACTTAAATGTGCTAGTCATATTCTTCATGATTCTCTCTTTATGTTACAATTCTTATCTTTTTTGTGAGCATCGTTGAAATCATCATGCCTAGCTAGGGGCGTTAAACGATAGCGCTTGTTGGGAGGCAACCCAACTTTATCTTTATTCCTTGCTTTTTGTTCCGGTTTAGTAATAAATAATTCATATAGCCTCTGTTTAGATGTGGTTTTATGCTTTTAATTAGTGTTTGTGCCAAGTAGAACCTTTGGGAAGACTTGGGGAAAGTCTTGTTGATCATGCTGTAAAAAACAGAAACTTTAGCGCTCACGAGAATTGCTGCCATCTTTATTTGGAAAGTGCTATTTAGTTAATTATTTTTGCAGATGATTAATAGATAAATCCCTCAGGTCCATTAATCTATTTGAGAATTTTATGAGTTCCAGAAGTATACGTTTGATCCAGATTACTACAGACTGTTCTGTTTTTGACAGATTCTGTTTTTCATGTGTTGTTTACTTATTTTGATGAATCTATGGCTAGTAAAATAGTTTATAAACCATAGAGAAGTTGGAATAAAGTAGGTTTAAAACCAATATAAATAAATAATGAGTTCATTACAGTACCTTGAAGTGGTGATTTATTTTCTTATACTAACGGAGCTTATGAGTTTTCTGTTAAGTTTTGTGTTGTGAAGTTTTCAAGTTTTGGGTAAGGATTCGATGGACTATGGAATAAGGAGTGGAAAGAGCCTAAGATTGGGGATACACAAGGCACCCCAATGTAATATTAAAGGATAGCCAAGATCCTAAGCTTGGGGATGCCTCAGAAGGCATCCCCTCTTTCGTCTTCGTTCATCGGTAACTTTACTTGGAGCTATATTTTTATTCACCACATGATATGTGTTTTGCTTGTAGGGTCAATTTATTTTGTTAGGATTTGCTTGCTGTTATTTAGAACAATATTTTGCATCTTTTATTTCAATAAAAGTGGCATTGATAGCCTTTACTATGCCTATTTTAGAACTCCACAAGTTGCTGTTTGAAAACAGAAAGTTTGCCGCTGTTGCAATAATTCCCTAGAAAAGTAAGAATGTGATAAAATGTTGAAAACTTTTGCATGTTAAGATATGATAAATTTAATACAGTGGGAATTTTCTTTCATAATTTTTGGAGCTAGGGAAGTATGGATGTTGCAGCATTCTTTACAGACTGTCCTGTTTAGGCAGATTGCTGTTATGTTTGCATTGTTTGCATATGTTTGGTTCTTTTATGATTCTATTTGAGGATAGGACTATTAAATATGCAGAGGCATTTAGTATGAAATGTTGAATTATAATTTTAGTGATTTTCTATAGTAGAGTACGATAAGGTTTTTGCAATGGTTTATACTAACTTATCTCACGAGTCCTTGTTGAGTTTTGTGTAGATGAAGCTTTTGAGATTTAGGGAGACCGTGATATGAGAGGAATTAAGGAGACACAAAAGCTCAATATTGGGGATGACCAAGGCATCCCAAGATAATATTTCAAGAAGTATCAAGCATCTAAGCTTGGGGATGCCCCGGTTGGCATCCCACCTTTCTTCTTCAACAACTATCGGTTAGTTTCGATTGACCCTAAGTTTTTGCTTCTTCACATGATGTTTGTCATTATTAGAATGTCATTTTATTTTTCTTTGCTTGCTGTTTGAATATAATACCAAGATCTGAAATTATTAAATGTTAGTGTCTTCACATAGTTGCATAATTATTCGACTACTCATTGATCTTCACTTATATCTTTCAGAGTAGTTTGTCATTTGCTCTAGTGCTTCACTTATATCTTTTAGAGCATGGTGGTAGTTTTATTTTGAAGAAATAGATGAACTCTCATGCTTCACTTAGACTATTTTGAGAGTCTTAAATAGCATGGTAATTTTCTTAAATAATCCTAATACGCTAGGCATCCAAGATGGATATAATAAAAACTTTCATATAGAGTGCATTGAATACTAAGTGAAGTTTGATACTTGATGATTGTTTTGAGATATGGAGATAGTAATATCAAAGTCGTGATAGTTGAGTAGTTGTGAACTTGAGAAGTTCTTGTGTTGAAGTTTGCAAGTCCCGTAGCATGCACATGTGGTAAACGTTATGTAACAAATTTGAAACATGAGGCGTTATTTGATTGTCTTCCTTATGAGTGGCGGTCGAGGATGAGCGATGGTCTTTTCCTACCAATCTATCCCCCTAGGAGCATGCGCATAGTGCTGAGGTATTTGATGACTTGTAGATTTTTGCAATAAGTATGTGAGTTCTTTATGACTAATGTTGAGTCCATGGATTATACGCACTCTTACCCTTCCATCCTTGCTAGCCTCTTCGGTACCGTGCATTGCCCTTTCTCACATTGAGAGTTGGCGCAAACTTCGCCGGTGCATCCAAACCCCGTGATATGATACGCTCTTTCACACATAAACCTCCTTATATCTTCCTCAAAACAGCCACCATACCTACCTATTATGGCATTTCCATAGCCATTCCGAGATATATTGCCATGCATTTTTCCACCATTCCGTTCATCATGACACATTCATCATTTTCATATTGCTTAGCATGATCATGTAGTTGACATAGTATTTGTGGCAAAGCCACCGTTCATAATTTTTCATACATGTCACTCTTGATTCATCGCAATCCTAGTACACCGCCGGAGGCATTCATATAGAGTCATACTTTCTTCTAGTATCGAGTTGTAATCATTGAGTTGTAAAAAAATAGAAGTGTGATGATCATCATTTTCTAGAGCATTGTCCCAAGTGAGGAATAATTAAAAAAAGAGAGAGAAAGGCCATAAAAAAGGAGAAGCCCCCCCCAAGAAAGGCCATAAAAAAGAGAAGGCCCAAAAAAAATGAGAGAAAAAGAGAGAAGGGACAATGCTACTATCCTTTGCCACACTTGTGCTTCAAAGTAGCACCATAATCCTCATGATAGAGAGTCTCTTGTTTTGTCACTTTCATATACTAGTCGGAATTTTTCATTATAGAACTTGGCTTGTATATTCCAACAATGGGCCTCCTCAAGTGCCCTAGGTCTTCGTGAGAAAGCAAGTTGGATGCACACCCACTTAGTTTCTTTTGTTGAGCTTTCATACATTTATAGCTCTAGTGCATCCGTTGCATGGCAATCCCTACTCCTTGCATCGACATCAATTGATGGGCATCTCCATAGCCCATTGATTAGCCTCATTGATGTGATACTTTCTCCTTTTTGTGTTCTCCACATAACCCCCATCATCATATTCTATTCCACCCATAGTGCTATATCCATGGCGCGCACTCATGTATTGCGTGGAAGTTTATAGGTTTGAGATTACTAAAGTATGAAACAATTGCTTGGCTTGTCATCGGGGTTGTGCACGATGAGAGCATTCTTGCGTGACGAAAATGGAGCATGACTAAACTATATGATTTTGTAGGGATGAACTTTCTTTGGCCATGTTATTTTGAGAAGACATGATTGCTTAGTTAGTATGCTTCAAGTATTATTATTTTTATGTCAATATGAACTTTTATATTGAATCTTTCGGATCTGAATATTCATGCCACAATTAAGAAGAATCACATTAAAATTATGCCAAATAGCATTCCACATCAAAAATTCTATTTTTATCATTTACCTACTCGAGGACGAGCAGGAATTAAGCTTGGGGATGGTGATACGTCTCCAATGTATCTATAATTTTTGATTGCTCCATGCTATATTATCTTCTATTTTGGATGTTTATGGGCTTTATTATACATTTTTATATTATTTTTGGGACTAACCAATTAACCCAGAGCCCAGTGCCAGTTTCTGTTTTTTTGCCGATTTTAGGGTTTCGCAGAAAAGGAAAATCAAACGGAGTCCAATTGACCTGAAACTTCACGGAACTTATTTTTGGATCAGAAGAAGCCTAGAAGACTTGGAGTGCACGTCAGGGGATCTATGAGGAAGCCACGAGGCAGGGGCGCGCCCACCCCCTGGCGCGCCCTCCACCCTCGTGGCCCCCCTGACGTACTTCTTCCGCCTATATATCTCCATATACCCAAAAACGATCGGGGAGCACAATAGATCGAGAGTTCCGCCGCCAGAAGCCTCCGTAGCCACCGAAAGCCAATCTAGACCCGTTCCGGCACCCTGCCGGAGGGGGAATCCCTCTCCGGTGGCCATCTTCATCATCCGGGTGCTCTCCATGACGAGGAGGGAGTAGTTCTCCCTTGGGGCTGAGGGTATGTACCAGTAGCTATGTGTTTGATCTCTCTCTCTCTCTCTCGTGTTCTTGATTTGGCACGATCTTGATGTATCGCGAGCTTTGCTATTATAGTTGGATCTTATGTTTCTCCTCCCCCTCTCCACTCTTGTAATGGATTGAGTTTCCCCTTTGAAGTAATCTTATGGGATTGAGTCTTTAAAGATTTGAGAACACTTGATGTATGTCTTGCCGTGCGTATCTGTGGTGACAATGGGATACCACATGATTCACGTGATGTGTGTTTTGGTGATCAACTTGCGGGTTCCGCCCATGAACCTATGCATAGGGGTTGGCACACGTTTTCGTCGTGATTCTCCGGTAGAAACTTTGGGGCACTCTTTGAGGTTCTATGTGTTGGTTGAATAGATGAATCTGAGATTGTGTGACGCATATCGTATAATCATACCCACGGATAATTGAGGTGACATTGGAGTATCTAGGTGACATTAGGGTTTTGGTTGATTTGTGTCTTATGGTGTTATTCTATTATAAACTCTAGGGCTGTTTGTGACACTTATAGGAATAGCCCAACGGATTGATTGGAAACAATAACTTTGAGTTGGTTTCGTACCCTACCATAATCTCTTCGTTTTTTCTCCGCTATTAGTGACTTTGGAGTGACTCTTTGTTGCATGTTGAGGGATAGTTATATGATCCAATTATGTTATTATTGTTGAGGGAACTTGCACTAGTGAAAGTATGAACCCTAGGCCTTGTTTCAACACATTGAAATACCGTTTACGCTCACTTTTATAATTAGTTACCTTGCTGTTTTTATAGTTTCAGATTACAAAAACCTTTATCTACTATCCATATACCACTTGTATCACCATCTCTTCACCGAACTAGTGCACCTATACAATTTACCATTGTATTGGGTGTGTTGGGGACACAAGAGACTCTTTGTTATTTGGTTGCAAGGTTGCTTGAGAGAGACCATCTTCATCCTACGCCTCCTACGGATTGATAAACCTTAGGTCATCCACTTGAGGGAAATTTGCTACTGTCCTACAAACCTCTGCACTTGGAGGCCCAACAACGTCTACAAGAAGAAGGTTGTGTAGTAGACATCAAACTCCTGATAGTCCTTTAGGTAACACCAACTTGTAGGCAACTTCTCCCATATGTTCCAAAACTTTGTATGGTCCTACAAAACGTGGTGCTAACTTTCCCTTAACTCCAAAGCGCTTAACTCCTCGAAGTGGGGATACACGAAGATACACTCTGTCTCCAACTTCATAAACTATCTCCTTGCGCTTAGAATCCACATAGCTCTTCTGCCTGGATTGGGCTACTTCGAGTCTATCGCGAATCAACTTAACCTTTTATTCCGATTACTTAAGCAAATCTGGTCCAAACAGCTATCGGTCTCCAACTTCATCCCACAACAACGGTATTCTGCACCTCCTTCCGTACAAGGCTTCGAAAGGGGCCATCTTCAAACTGGCTTAATAGCTGTTGTTATAAGAGAACTCTGCGTAAGGCAAATTGTCGTCCCAACTAGATCCATACTCTAGTGCACAAGCTCTCAACATGTCCTCCAGAATCTGATTTACCCTCTCAGTCTGTCCATTTGTCTGCGGGTGAAAAGCTATACTGAACTCTAGCCTGGTTCCCAAAGTTTCATGCAACTGATTCCAAAACTTTGAAGTAAACTGGGTTCCTCTGTCTGATACAATGGTCCTCGGAACTCCATGCATACATACGATCCTGGTCATGTAAATCTTTGCCAACTTAGCACTGGTGTAAGTGGTCTTCACTGGAATGAAATGAGCTACTTTCGTCAAACGATCAACTACTACCCATATCGAGTCATAGCCAGAACGAGTCCTAGGTAATCCCGTGATAAAATCCATGCCTAGCTTATCACACTTCCATTCGGGTATCGGTAATGGCTGGAACAATCCGGCTGGCTTCTGATGCTTTTCCTTCACTCTCTGACATACATCGCAAACTTCTACATACTCCGCAATATCTTTCTTCAATCCGGTCTACCAGAAACTGTCCTTCAAGTCCAGATACATTTTGGTATTACATGGGTGAATTGAATATGGCGAATCATGGGTGAGGGAGTCCTGTATTAGGGGGTCTCCGGACAGCCGGACTATATCCTTTTGCTGGACTGTTGGACCATGAAGATACAAGATTGGAGACTTCATCTCGTGTACGGATGGGACTTTACTTGGCGTAGAAGGCAAGCTAGGCAATACGGATATGTATATCTCCTCCTTTGTAACCGACCTTGTGTAACCCTAGCCCCCTCCGGTGTCTATATAAACCGGAGGGTTTTAGTTTGTAGGACAACATACAATCATACCATAGGCTAGCTTCTAGGGTTTAGCCTCTATGATCTCGTGGTAGATCTACTCTTGTAATACTCAAATCATCAAGAACAATCAAGCAGGACGTAGGGTTTTACCTCTATCAAGAGGGCCCGAACCTGGGTAAAACATCGTGTCTCCTGCCTCCTGTTACCATCCGCCTTAGACGCACAGTTCGGGACCCCCTACCCGAGATCCGCCGGTTTCGACACTGACATTGGTGCTTTCATTGAGAGTTCCACTGTGTCGTCATCATAAGTAAGATGGCTCACCTTGTTTTCGAGGACAACATCACCTCTGGGGGAGCCCTGGCTGTAGGCCAAACTCTCCGACTAGGCGGCTTCGTCATGGCCGCCCGCTCGGCCGCTGCCCCGATGATGACCTCTCGGGTCATCGAAAATAGCCTCCACATCGGCTCAAAATTTGCCGAGTAGATGTATCCAATGGAGCTCTCCTCTTTGAACGATCTCTTGGATCGCATTGCCGCTCTGGGAGTCACTACAGACTACGATTGGATCGGGCTTAAACCCGACCAAAGGGAGATTAACTCTCCGCCGGTCACCCATCAAATAGCGGTGGTGGAGGAGCAATGCGGCGATTCTCCCTCTATCCTGAGGACGAGCTATGTCCGGATTCCCGAGCTCTCCAAACAGGATACGCGCTCGCGGGAGGACGCCGCCCTAACCCTGAATCCAGAATCAGGCCGTATACCGAACCAGCAGGGCAATATCCTGGAGCCTGAACTTCCAAGATCGGAAACTCCCCTGCCCCGGGATCACAGATTGGGTATGGACTTAAATCCACCCACCCACCCAGATACAAACTGTCTTTCCCACATTAGGCAAGCGCCCCAAGAGATAGTACATCACTATTGGGTCAGATTCCTCCTTGTAATGAACAAGGTCAAGGACTATCGCGAGGAAGATACAATTTCGTTCTTTTGCAACAATTGCATGGACAAGGGAGTCCTCAACGCCATAAGTCGCCGTGATGTAGCACACTTCGCTGACTTGGCGGACATAGTACGGAAACACTGTGCGATGGAAAGTGCCTGGAAAACCCAAACGCAATTTTGGGACAATCCGGCTCTGACAAAACCCCCAGTTCGAACTAAAAGGGCGCACTCTTATAAATTGCCCAACTCAATTACAAAGAAGCAAAAGCGCACTACAGGGCATGGAACCGTATTGGAGGGGTGTCTCAACGGGCCCTGCAAAATCCATAGTACAGCGGATACCATATCAACACACAGCCTTAGAGCATGTTGGGTACTCCGGCAGGTGGCCAAAAGCGGTGAGGATCTTCTCACCCAAAATACCTCAGAGCACCTCCCCACGGATAACAACACAATATTAACGGTCTTCGAGACCTTCGCCTCAAATAATAGGCGTAAGCGAGCACTCCGCGGCCTTGCCGAAGTCTGCCACATGGCTTCAATAAATCCATGGAGCGACATAGCTATCACCTTCAACGCCAGTGACGAACCTAAATTCCGAACAGCCCGAGCACTAGCCACTTTGGTCCTTAGCCCCATTGTGGATAGCTTTAGGCTCACTAAGGTGCTCATGGATGGCGGCAGCGGATTAAACCTCATCTATGAGGAAACCCTCCAAGAAATGGACATAGACAGCAACCGTATTGAACAAAGCAGTACGACCTTCCGAGGAATCATCCCTAGTCCGGAGGCATGTTGTGCTGGGAAAATCACACTTGATGTCGTATTCGGCACTCTGGAGAATTACAGGTCTGAAGAAATTACATTCCAAGTGGCCCCGTTCAGTAGCGGATACCACACCCTTCTAGGACGGGAGGCATTCACGATTTTTCAAGCCATACCCCATTACGGGTACATGAAGCTCAAAATGCCCGGACCCAAGGGAATTATCACTCTAGCTAGTGATCCATACATAGCACTCCGCGCCGAGAACAAAACAGCCGCACTAGCCCTCGAGGCATTATCCAAAGCCCTTGTGGCGGAGGAGTTAACCGCGCTGCACTTCATGGTGGACAGGGACGATGTGATACTAGACAAAAGTTCCAAGTCCACCTCCTTTAAACCAGCAGACGAAATATTTAAATTCCAAGTCCATCCAACGGACCCTACAAAAACATCATCCATTGGGGCACAGTTAGACCCCGCTGTAGACGCCGCACTACGAGAGTTTCTGCACGACAATTGGGACATATTCGCCAGGCATCCTTCAGACATGCCAGGAATCCCATGCAGATTGGCCGAGCATAGGCTTAATATTCTAAAAGGATTCAAGCTAGTCAAGCAGCCTCTTCGGCGTTTCTCTGAACGTAAGCGACAAGCCATGGGAGAGGAGCTGGCCAAGCTACTGGAAGCCAGATTCATTAAAGAAATAAAACATCCGGATTGGCTAGCAAACCTGGTGATGGTACCAAAGAAGGACAAATCCTGGCGCCTATGTGTCGACTTCAAAGACCTTAACAAGGCTTGCCCAAAGGATCCCTTCCCACTCCCTTGCATCGATCAAATCATCGACGCTATCGCAGGGCACGAATCATTGTGCTTCCTCGACGCATACTCCAGTTACCACCAGATTAAGATGGCGGAGTCTAATCAAGCCGCAACAACATTTATAACACCATACGGCCCCTTCTGCTTTAACACAATGCCCTTTGGGCTCAAAAATGCCGGCGCAACATATCAGCGCATGATCTAGACATGTCTCGAAAAGCATATCGGCAAGACTCTTTAATAGACGACTTGAGGCTCACGTTCACCAATCTCCGAACATACGACATTAAGCTCAATCCGGAAAAATGTGTCTTCAGCGTTCCCGCCGGAAAGCTCCTGGGCTTCATCGTCTCCAGTAGAGGAATTGAAGCAAATCCAGCTAAAATCCGAGCTCTGTCACAGTGGGCTATCCCAACTGACCTCAAGCAAATCCAAAAATTGACTGGATGCCTGGCGGCTTTAAGTCGCTTTATCTCCCGATTAGGAGAAAAGGCACTTCCCCTTTATCACCTTAGGTGCTCCGAACACTTTGAGTGGACAGACGTAGCCACGGCCGGACTGGAAGAAATCAAAGCCATCCTGGCCGCCAACCCAATCCTGGCCGCACCAACTGTTGGCGAACCAATCCTATTATATATAGCGGCAACTCACCAAGTTGTAAGCGTAGTGCTCGTCGTCGAACGAGAGACGGACGAACATAAATTCCTGCTTCAAAAGCCGGTATATTATGTATCCACCGTCCTCACTCCATGCAAATCACGGTACCCACATTACCAAAAGATAGCATACACGGTATTTATGGCATCCCGAAAATTATGACACTACTTTCAAGAGTGTCGATCACGGTGGCATCCGAAGTACCACTCAATGACATAATAAACAACCGTGATGCCACGGGCCGGATTGCCAAATGGGCCATTGAGCTCCTCCCGTTCGACATAACATATAAGCCACGACGAGCCATTAAGTCGTAAGTACTGGCCGATTTCGTAGCCGAATGGACAGAAGTCGAACTCCCTAAAGAGTAAGGCGCATACTATAATTGGATCATGCACTTCGACGGCTCTAAAATGTTGGCTGGTCTAGGGGCTGGCATCGTCCTGACGTCCCCCACCGGAGACACGGTGCAATACGTGCTCCAAATACTATATACTGACTCCAATAACGCAGCCGAATAGGGGATGGCAGTCTCCATGGGCATCCAATGCCTATAGGTGCGTGGGGACTCGAACCTCGCAATATCCCAAATAAATGGAGACTTCTATGCCAAGGATCCAAAAATGGCGGCATATCGTAATGCCGTCCTCAAAATGTCAGCCCGGTTCGAGGGGCTAGAATTCCACCACGTGGCTCGAGAAAAACAACCAGGCAGCGGACATCCTAGCTCGTATCGGTGCTAAACGCAACCCTGTCCCACCAATCATCTTCCTGGAAAGACTGTTTAAACCATTCATGGTATGGGAAGGGGACACCGGCAAAATTAGTCCGGACCCAGCCACAACCCCAGATACCAAATACTCTGACACAATCGGAGGCTCTGCCACCGAAATAACACCTTCAGTCCACGTGATAATGGCCGTCATCGCCCCGTGGACAGAACCATTCCTGGCCTACCTAACTAGACAGGAATTACCCGAGGGCCAAAATGAGGCTCGCTGCATAGAGGCGGCGATCTAAATCCTACAAGGTCCATGAGGGAGAGCTTTATAAGAAAAGCACAACCGGAGTCCTTCAAAGGTGCATTGTCGAAGAGGAAGGGCGGAAGCTATTGGCAGAAATCCATGCCGGACTCGGCGGCCACCACGCAGTAGCCCGGGCCCTTGTAAGTAAGGCCTTCCGTACATGTTTTTATTGGCCGACGGCCCGGGCAGATGCACATCATCTAGTTCAACATTGCGTTGGTTGCCAGCTTTTTGCAAACCAAAGCCACATACCACCTATTGCCCTCCAAACCATCCCCATTACTTGGCCCTTTGTGGTCTAGGGGCTCGATATGGTCGGACCCCTCAAGGGGGGAACCCATAAGAGAAAATACTTACTGGTCATGGTGGACAAATTCACCAAATGGATAGAAGCCAAACCTGTCAAGACGGCTGAATCCGGACTAGTGATAGACTTCATATCCGGGGTTGTACACCGTTATGGTGTTCCCCACAGCATCATCACTGACAATGGCATGAACTTTACAGCCGTCGAGGTGAAACTTTGGTGCAGCAACATGGGCATCAAGCTCGATTATGCTTCTGTCTATCATCCGCAATCTAACGGGCAAGTCGAACAAGCGAATGGTCTTATCATGGGTGGTATTAAACCCAGATTAGTCTGGTCCTTAAAGGAATCAGACACCCATTGGGTAGAGGAGCTCGACTCCGTACTATGGGGGCTGCGGACCACGCCGAATCATACTACCGGATACACACCGTTTTTTATGGTGTACGGCGCTGAGGCGGTGCGGCTTTGTGACATAATTCATGATTCACCTCGAGTGTGCATGTACAAAGAAAGAGAGGCCGAGCTCGATCGGCAGGACAGTTTGGATGCCCTGGAGGAGGAGCGCGACGTGGCAAAAGCCCGTTCCGCATTCTATCAACAACAGGCTCGAAGGTGTCAAAGCAGAGAAGTGCGGGCCAAAACCTATAACGTTGGTGAACTAGTTCTGCGCCTGCCGGAGAAGAAAAATAACAAGCTCAAGCCCAAATGGGAAGGTCCCTTCATTATCGACCAGGTTCTGACCGGTAGAGCGTACCGTCTACGGGATGCATCGAATAATCGACTCGAGCCAAACCCATGGAACACAGCCAGACTCTGAAGATTCTACGCCTAGCGCCGGACTCTATGTTCGTCTCCTTACCTCCATGAATTTTTTGCACATATGTTTTTCCCTCTTTCTTTCTCTCTTTTCTCTTCAAAGCCCTAAAGGGCTAAACCTGTGTCTTGGTTACACAATCTCGACACGCTAACCGCGCTCAATATACCCGAGGGCTTCCTATACAGAAGCTTAATCTAATTATTTTTTCGGGCATCATGCCCCGCACATGTGTTTTTCTTCTACATGTACCCTTTTTTCGCCATTATATGCATCGATATGACTTAAGTTTTGGCCAAGATGGGTTGCCTGGCTCTTGTGTTTATGCCCTACGTTCCCGTTAATTCGGCTAGGGCATAAGGGGAGCACCTCTGCGATTGTTACTTCCGGGTCAGCCGGATGTGTACTTCAGACTTTGTGAAGCCGAAAGCTAGCGTTCTTAAGGGAATATTCGGTCGGTGAATAAAAGATGACTTTCATTTAAATTACTACACGCCCCCAGATGTTTTTAACCTGTGTCTCGCAGTTCGGACATGCACATTAGGGCGTGCGTACCCAGGGAAAGGAACCCTTAACGGAACTATTCTCCCTGGAAGATGTTTCTTACTACCCATATAATATAACATAGCTAGTTGGGTACTTGTCTGTTCAAGCACTTATGACCCCTACGCCTGGTTTCCATGCATACCCCAGTTTTTATATAACCGAGTGGGTATTTGGATACACTCTGAACTATCGGGTCCAGAGGTCGAAGCGAAAAGGTCCGCCATGACAAATGATTTACAATCCGGCTAGGGACATTACATATGTCACTTGAAGTACACAGTCACTAAGACTGGTTAAATTCTTCTTCTATGCCATCCAACAGGCTGTCTAGCCTACAATCCTGTTGGGAATACTTTGCGGCTAACTCTACTTGATCATACACTAAACTGAAAGGGATCTCTTTCCCATCAGGCCCCATAGGTCCGACCTCGGCCATGTGGTTTGGGTCAGCCTTGGTGTATCTTATCTTCACCATAGCCCATGCTTCTCGTGCACCTTGTCGACAGGCAGATATCTTCCATAACCGGAAGCACCATCGTGCTCCCTTCAGCTTCTCTATAAGCTCCCCCATGCCTCCTGGCGGGGACGCGGACGACCACAAGGCTTGGGCAATAGTCTGCATCACTTGCCGAATTTGTTCGTGCAGTTGTGAGAGCTCTGGCAGAAGATCACCCAAGGACCCGGGCATCTCCTCCGCGGGACGAGCGGTCAGCATACCTGCAGATATAACGCTGTTAGCAGGCTTCTTCGCCGAACTCCTTTAAAAAGTTCGTTGAAGCACTTCCTAAAAATGCCGCGCTGAAGCCGTTTATTCTCCTTCATGGAGTCCGCAAGCTGGGCTCGGACGTCCTTCAGTTCCACGCCCAGCCGGATATTGGCATCGTGGAGATCATTTTTCTCCTGCCTGACTCGCGTCAGCACTCGCTCGCTAGCGTTTCGCTGTCGATCATCACGTGCCGTATCCACCTCCACGGCCTTCGGATTCACTCCGGGGCCACCTGCAACATCTATTATTAGGTGTGCATATACACCGCATACTACCTGGTACTTATATTCTTTGCAATAGGCAAATGAGTTACTAGGGGGACCCTTTTTGGACTCCTTCAATGCGGCAACAGCGGCTTCCAGCTGGGCCTTGCACTCGTCCAGCTCTTGAGACAGTTGGGAATTCTTCTCCATAAGGACCTGCACAAATATTGATTCTTAAATCAGTTGTGTCAACTGTTTCAAGTCTCAACGGCTACTGATACATATAATCGTCAGATTTACTTACCCGTATATCCCTTACATACTGGTCCATGGCTCTGGCTAGACCATTTTGAGCAGCACGGAGGTACGCGTCTCCAGAATTGAAGGCATCAAATGCCTCTGGTGAGAAGCAAGCGTCACAGAGTACGGCCTTGCGACGCCTATGATTCATGGCGCTCTCCACTTCTGAATTTGTAGCGGACAGTCTATCCGCATCCTCTGTAGGAGGAGTATCCGGCGTCCGCCCCATGTCGGCTTCCGCCTCTATGTCCGGCCCTGGAGCCCGACTGGTGGAAGCGTGATCGGCAGCCTCTCCGGACATATTTCGGCGAGCGTTTTTTCTATTAAAGAAACATGGATGTCATTACATTTTGAGAAAGACGACAACCACGGAGTGGGTTTTTTTTCATACCTCTGCGCTGGCGTCTCCGTCCTGACCGCCTTCCTTTTTGGCCTACCCGGCCTTGGTGCCTCTTGTTGGCGAGTTGCTGCGGGTTCGGCACGGCGTCCCGAATGCCTTCCCTGTAAAACACCATATGTATATGGTAGGTGAAGTGTCTGAAAGGGGATCCTAGTTTGGAGTTGGGATTTTGGTTTTTCTTACGTGCGACGCAGGGAGTAGTCCGGGATAGTCGGCCGTAATGGCCACCATGGCGTCATCACAGCTCAATTGATAGAACTGCTTGTCTACCAGCTCCACGAATATGTCCGGATCTTCTTCGAGTCTGGGACCGAGGGCCCGGTCAGGGTCCTCTGGTTGTGGAGATGGGTTGTTGACCTCCCTTACAGCTTTTCGCAGTTCCTGCCGTAAAATGGCAAGTTAAGTACTTATGACAAAAAATGCGGGAAGAATGGGAGTAAGGAGATATAACTCACCCAACTTGGAGGGTTGTACATGGAGAATCCATCCCGTGGCTTGATGTGGATGAACTCCTCTTCCTCTCCCTTGAACAACTCGGATAGAATTTTTGCTAAAGCAGCAGCGGAGTCCGGTCCCTTACGCCTGCAACGGGTGGCATCATCTTCCCCGTTAAAACACCACAGGGGGTGCCCTCGATATTGAAGTGGCTGTACTCCCAGCATTATGCATATTGACATAACCTCGATTACTGCCAATCCTGATTGAGCCAGCGCTTTAATCCGGTTCATTAGGTAAAGGACTTCTCCATTGTCTTCCTCCTGGGGGCTCCGTGGGCGCCAGCTTCGGCGTTTCTTTAGAGGAGCATTGTTGAACTCAGGAAGACCCCACCGAACAGGGTCCGGAAGGGGGATGTCCTCCATATAAGACCATTCTGAAGGCCAGTCTTTGGATGTCTTCTTCGGAGTACCGGATAGGTATCCGGTTTCGGCGATGCGCCATATTTCGGCTCCGCCCACTTGATAAAGTGACCCCTTCCGTGTGTGAGGGACGAGGCAAAATAACCTCTTCCATAGCTCGAAATGAGCCTCGCAGCCCAGGAATAACTCGCAAAGGGTGACGTAGCCGGTGATGTGTAATATGGAAGCAGGGGTGAAATTATGCAGTTGGAGGCCGTAAAACTCCAGGAGCCCGGGGAGGAATGGATGAATTGGAAATCCGAGTCCCCTTAATAAGTAAAGAACAAGGCACACCTGCTCCCCGTAGAGGGGCTGGGGAAGCTCTCCGCTTGCTCCTCGTCACTGTAGGTGGCGAGCCCGGCTCGGACGGGAACCATATACGCTGGAGGGAGATATCCCTGAGTCTGCAGTTCGACAAATCAACTGTGTGGGACGGAGAATCTCTCCCAATCACCGGGCTTAGGGCTACGGGGGCGAGAGGAGGAGCTGCGGTGGTCGGCCATGTTGGAATGGATTTTTCCCAAAGCACGCTCCTCGTATTCATTCGACGCGTGGAAGATAGCCCTTATTGGGCGCAGAAGCCAAGAAGTCCAACATTTATGGATCCAGACACTGCTTAACAAACATTCAAAATTTGAGAAGAACCCGCCTTGCAATGCCGAAGACAATACTGCGTGCCGGACTTGACGTAATTGAAGCCTAGTTAGGGGGCTACTGAGGGAGTCCTGGATTAGGGGGTCTTCGGACAGCCGGACTATATCCTTTTGCCGAACTGTTGGACCATGAAGATACAAGATTGGAGACTTCATCTCGTGTCCGGATGGGACTTTACTTGGCGTGGAAGGCAAGCTAGGCAATACGGATATGTATATCTCCTCCTTTGTAACCGACCTTGTGTAACCCTAGCCCCCTCCGGTGTCTATATAAACCGGAGGGTTTTAGTCCGTAGGACAACATACAATCATACCATAGGCTAGCTTCTAGGGTTTAGCCTCTCCGATCTCGTGGTAGATCTACTCTTGTAATACTCATATCATCAAGAACAATCAAGCAGGACTTAGGGTTTTACCTCTATCAAGAGGGCCCGAACCTGGGTAAAACATCGTGTCCCCTGCCTCTTGTTACCATCCGCCTTAGACGCACAGTTTGGGACCCCCTACCCAAGATCCGCCGGTTTTGACACCGACAATGGGCCTCTTGTAGAATCAACTTCCTAATCTCCTGATCATTTGGCACATATACATGGTCCTCAAACCATAAGGTATCGTGATCATCCTCACGAAATCCTTTAGGCTTTCCTTTACTCGTCCTTTCCTTTATCTCGGCAATCTCCTTGTCCTTCTTCTGAGCTTCTCTGATCTTATCCATCAAGGTAGACTGAATTTCCAATGTTTCTACATAACCTCTCGGAACTATCTCCAAACATAGCTCACGAAGGTCTTCTGCTAACTCATTGGGTAACTCTTCAGTCATGAGGGTATTTGCATGACTTTTGCGGCTCAACGCATCGGCTACTACGTTAGCCTTTCCGGGATGATAATGCAATTTCATATCATAATCCTTTATTAGCTCTAACCATCTTCTCTGCCAGAGATTCAATTCCTTCTACGTGAAGATATGCTTCAAACTCTTGTGATCCGTGTATACTTCACAATGGTTTCCGATGAGAAAATGTCTCCATGTCTTCAACGCATGCACTACAGCTGCTAACTCCAAATCATGCGTAGCATAATTTAGCTCATGGGGTTTAAGATGTCATGAGGCATATGAAACAACTCTTCCTTCCTGCATAAGCACTGCTCCAAGTCCTCGATGAGAAGCATCACAATACACTTCATAATCCTTGCGTTGATCTGGCAGGATCAACACTGGCGATGTAACCAAGCGTCTCTTTAACTCCTGAAAACTGGCCTCACATTCCTCAGTCCAATTGAATTTGGTGTCCTTCTTTAACAACTCCATCATTGGCTTTGCAATCTTCGAGAAATTCTCAATGAACCTCCGGTAGTATCCTGTGATTCCAAGAAAACTCCGGATCTCTCCAACTGTCGTGGGTGCTTCCCAATTTGTCATAGTGATGAATTTGTTGGGGTCTACTGCTATTCCTTCTCTGGATATAACATGTCCAAGAAATCCCACTTCCTTTAACCAAAACTCACACTTGCTGAACTTGGCGTATAGTTGATGTTCTCTGAGCTTCCCAAGTACCAAACGCAAGTGCTCCTTATGCTCCTCTTCATTCTTCGAGTAGACTAGAATTTCATCTATGAACACTACGACGAACTTATCCAAAAACTCCATAAACACTTTGTTCATCATGTTCATAAAATAGGCAGGTGCATTAGTCAGGCCAAATGACATAACGATATACTCATATAGCCCATACCTTGTGGTAAAAGCTGTCTTAGGTGTATCCTGCTCTCGAATCTTCAACTGGTGGTACCCTGATCGCAGATCAATCTTGGCAAACACCTTAGCTCCTTGCAGCTGATCAAACAAATCATTGATCATCGGCAGTGGGTACTTACTCTTGATTGTTACTTCATTCAATCCATGATAATCAACGACCATTCTTAATGCTCCATACTTCTTTTCCTGTAGAAGTACTGGTGATCCCCATGGTGACGAACTTGGGCGAATATATCCTTTATCCAGTAACTCCTTAATCTGCTTCTTAATTTCCTCCAAATCCCGAGCGGGCATCCTGTACGGTCTCTTAGATATTGGTCCTGTGCCTGGCAAAAGCTCAATCAAAAACTCGATGTCTCTATCCGGTGGCATGCCTGGCAACTCTTCTAGAAATACATCCAGGAATTCCTTCACCACTGGTACTTCCTCCTGTACTACCCCCGATAAGCAATTTACTTGAGTCCTATTCGGCACATGCCTTGATACAAACTTGATCCTTCTTCCTTCTGGGGTGGTGAGCAAAATCGACTTACTAGCGCAACCGATGTTTCCTCTATATATCGATAGCCAATCCATACCCAGAATCACATCCAAACCTTGCGACTCCAGAATTATCAGGTCTGAGGGGAAAACATGCCTACCTATGGCCAATGGCATCTGAAAACATCCTTGGCTTGCCATGTACTCTGCTCCTAGCGAGCTCACTAACATTGGTGTACTAAGAACTTTGGTGGGCAGTTTATACTTATCCACAAATCCCCTCGATATGTATGAATGAGATGCACCAGTATCAAAAAGAACGACTGCAGTAAATGACTTAACCAAAAACTTACCTATTACTGCATCTGGCTGGGCTTCAATCTCCTCCACGTTAACGTGGTTCACGTGTCCCCTGGTGAAAGGGTTGGGCTTCTTCCCAGAGCTTCCATTTCTGTTTCCTGGGGCCACTATGGTTGTGCGAACTTCCTTCATTATGAGTGTCGCCTCCATGGTTATGCACAAATCCTCCCGAGTTTGGGGTGAAACGGGGTCTTTGCTGAGCTCCAAAATTATACTTCCCTTGTCCATACTTCCTCTTGCGGCTGTCAATCTGCTGTTGCTTCCCTTCAAGCATGAGAGCTCTATCCACCAACTCCTGGTAGTTATTGAAATTTGCTACCATCAACTGCATGCTCAGCTCATCATTCAGTCCTTTCAGAAACTTCTCCTTCTTAGCTACATCTGTAGCAACGTCATCTGGGGCATAACGTGCTAGCTTACTAAATTGATCCACATACTGGCCAACTGTGCGCCCTCATTGGCGTAAGTTGCGAAACTCACGCTTCTTCATGGCCATAGCTCCTGCTGAAACATGGGCAATGCGGAAAGCTTGCTGGAACTGATCCCATGTGATAGTGGCTATAGGATAGGTGACAGTGTAATTCTCCCACCATGAGGGTGCTGGTCCATCCAATTGGTGTGCGGCAAAATGCACCTTCTCAGCATCTGTGCATCCTACAGTGGTTAACTCCCTTCCAATCCCGCGGAGCCAATCATTTGCAACTATCAGCTCAGTGCTACTGGAAAACACCGGTGGCTGCAACCTCAGAAAACGGGCTAAGTTGTCAACTGGGGGTGGTTCTGAACTAACAACTGCATCAAGGTATTCTGGTGCTGGATCAGCTGAGTGAGCTCCGGTGGAAAGGTAAATCCGGGGTCACGTCTTGGAGTCATCTAGGGTTTAGAGAGAAGAGAATAGAATAGAATGAGGTCTAGTGAGAAAACACTACCCATATGCACATGGGACAAACACAATCGTTTCACTCAATCAATCAAAGGCATACAATCGGTCTAGAACTTATCGTTATAAAAGTGCTTGGACTATACTATTTACATGGTAGAATACTACTACTGTTTTGGTGGTCAACTAGAAATATTGTTTGCTCGAAGATTCCATGATATCTGCTCCACCTTCATCAACATAGTCATCATCGCTATCGTCGGGATCCAAATCGGTGTCGTCGATGATGATGTAATCCTCAGGGCGAATCTCCTTGGGTTCTTTGTCTTCTTCTCCTAGCGCAGGGTCTCCCATGAAAACTCCTAGATTCCTTTCCAGGTCGTCATTCTTTTCCACTAGCACGACGATTTCCTCCTCATAA
The DNA here is from genome assembly GCF_018294505.1 of Triticum aestivum. Classification (NCBI taxonomy): domain Eukaryota; kingdom Viridiplantae; phylum Streptophyta; class Magnoliopsida; order Poales; family Poaceae; genus Triticum; species Triticum aestivum. The sequence continues at coordinate 136,866,121 of NC_057812.1, forward strand.
TCTTCGCGTGTAGCCTTGAGTTCTTCTTCAAGCTCCATGATCCTTGTCATTGCCTTCTTCAAATCCATCATGCCTGCGCACATCTGATTCTCCTGGCAACAGATGTGCTAGTTTAACTACTGAATGAAAGCGACAATTGATCTATCCTTCCTGGTGCTGATCATCTCCCATTTTGCTCATCTCGGCACCCACAAATCTGGTAGATAGTATCCTTGAGATCCTTTTGGTAAACTTCTCCAATGCGTCCCATTGTGATGTGAGCTGCCATACTCTTTCCTAGACTCCAGGTTGGTGCATCAAAAGAAAACTCTATGGGCTTAGTGACTGGCGTAAATGTCCTTCCTGGTACTTGAACTTGAATCATCCAGATGTCCTCTTCTGGTAAAGTGGCATTGTAAGTCCCGATGAAGCTTGGTATTCCAATGTTTAGGTACTTAGTGACTTCCTTCAAGTGACGTCCAAAAGGGGTGTCTTCATCCGGTTGCGTGAACTTGATCCTTGCATCCGCCATCCTAAAGAGTAGAAAATGGAGAAGAGTTAGAAGTGAGAAGAGAGTAGTGATCTAGGGCTTTATCTTAGTGTTCGTGTCCTATAGTCAGCATGTGCTCTGATACCATCTTTGTAGCGACCAGACCTCAAACAGTCTTATCTCTGTGTATAAGTGTCATCCCTGGATCGGTAATGCTGACACACACAGTACTTGAAGGATTTATAACAGAGTGGCAATCACACACTTATTACATCGAATGTCTCAAAAGAGAACTTATTACAATAAATATGGCTTAAGGCCATCTAATACGATAACAGCGGAAGGCTAGGAAGATAAAGTCAGTCCATCAACTCCAGCGGCATCACTGAGTGAAAGACCACGACCTAAGGCTCCTTACTCATCATCTGAAAAGTCTGCAACATGATACGTTGCAGCCCGAAAACGGGTCAGCACATAGAATATGCTGGCAAGGTAACACAAGAAAATAATGAACAGAATAAAGCTATCACTATACACATATATTGCTCGTGGAGGCTGTATGGTTGATATATTTTATTTAACTACAAAATTTGTTGAAAACATTGAGAATGGTAAACCCGATCTCAATCCCAATTAAAAGTAATCATTAACCCAAACAAAATTATATAATTAAGAGTGATGAGATCCACATGATAATCCAAGAACTAGATACTCAAGATGTCCATAACCGGGGACACGACTAACCATGATTAGTTTGTACACTCTACAGAGGTTTTTGCACTTTTCCCCACAAGACTCGATCTCCTCCGTTGGATTTCTCGCACTACATAATGTTTGAGAAATGGATGACCGAGACATAGTCTTTCAGATGTGTTAGCACCTTACGATGGGTAGACCGGTACACCTACATCCCCTACATCTGCTAGTCTACCGCTGTAAGAGTTCACACAACTTAATCAACTATGCTAGAGCCCATAATAGCATGTGGCTGCACACAAAAGTTTCCAGTATGAATAATCTTATGATCTGTTTGAGCCTGGGTGGCAGTCCATAGGAGAATCACACAGTACCCCAAGATTTCCAAAAAAATACAGGCAATCACTGGGTTCCCCAGGTGCCTCAATCCACCCAGATGTGTATTAAAGTTACCACCTTAAGTTAACCATTAATTAACAACTCACATCTGTCATGGATACGCTCAAACCCAAACCATGTCGACGAGCATAGCTTAAAAATATAAGAAACATAAAAGTAACTCCCAGGATTTGATAATAAACAGGGTAATAGGTTCCTACCTCATCAACTACTTCCCAACCCACAATTTAATTCAGATCCTAACCATGCAATGTTTGAGGGTTGATCTAATGCAATAAAACTGGGTAGTAAGAGGTATGATCAAAGTGTTACTTGCCTTGCTGATGATCCGTGAAACCTAGAGACTCATAGTAGCACGCTTCGCACTCCGGGTGTTCTATCGCAAACAAACAAGCATACAATAAGCAATCAAGCAAGGGCATGGGTAAAACTCTAATAAGAGATCTAACCAGAAAGTTCAACTTAAGAACTCCGGTTTGCAAAAAAATCAAATCAAACGAAGCAACAAAACTCTAACGGCCAAAGAAACAGGCTTCGTTTAGTAATCTGGACTAAATTCAAATTTTACAGTAGCAAAAACTTGTTTAAGTTGATTAAACGGAAAGAGGGTTTCGAGACGAAACTCTAGGGTGTTTGAATCGCCTGATTCCGTTACACAAGCGAAAAGTTATACTAAAACGAAAATTTGATCAGAAATCGTGATCGAAAATAATCGCGGAAAATCCGAGAAAAAGAAAAACTGATGAACATGCTAATGAACAAACGTTCGCTGTCTGCGGCTAAACGTGAAAACCGTTCGCTAAAACGAACGTAAAAACGGGCATTCGCTGTCTGCGGCAAAACGGTGAAAACCGTTTGCTAAAACGAACGTAAAAACGGGCGTTCGCTAAATACCTAAACCGAAAGAAATAAACCGAACCGGATCTAAAAAACGGATCTAGTGTTTTCGAAAAAAA